>NC_142934.1:19504173-19521673 GCF_046866305.1 Octopus bimaculoides | reverse complement strand
TACCTTTCTGGTAAAAAAAAAAATTCTCAATATTTTTCTCCATTTTCCTTTATATATATAATTATTATTAATGTTTGCTTTATGTATAGTTATATATGAAAACAGTCAAACATTAAATTGAATGATCACTTAATATCTTCCAGTAGAGTAACATATTTATTTTATTTTTACAAGGAAAAAAAAACTTCAAAGTTTTGGGTGTATAGTCTTCATCAGACTGTGTGCAATGAGGGCTACATAACCAAAACTTTGAAGTAATTGATAACCTTTTCCTTGTGTGTGTGTATTTGTGTATCTGTATGTATGTATGTATGTGTGTGTGTGTGTGTGTGTGTGTGTGTGTGTATTAAGGCTACCATTTGTTTCATGTTAAGAAAATATCTTAATACCTCAATGATTTTTCAATCCAGTCACATGGAGGAATGGTGTTCTCCATTTTGGATGAAAATACAAAGCACCTTGTGAAATGTCTCAGGAATTCACAGAAAGTTATGAGACTTTTCGTGAACTCCCAAGACATTTCAGAAAATGTTTTGTTTTGATCCAAAATGAGGAACACCACCATTCCTTTATGTGATCAGCTTGAAAAATTGTTAAGATATTAAGATATCTTTCTTAACATGAAACCATTGGTAACCTTAATACACAAATTTTATCCCATCATGCACTCATTCCTGTTCAGTATTTACATATATATATATATATATATATATATGTATCTGTGCATGCATGTATATGTTTGTATGTATATATGTGTGTGTATGTGTGCATATATATATATAATGTTTATATGTCAGTGGGTAAACAAGATAATTTCCTCATTTGTAAAGGTTTTGCATAATCCTTTTACAATTTAATTCCATATGCTCATCAGCATGTTTTGTATTTTTTAAAGATTCCCTAATTTGTACACTTAGCTCTAAAGTTACTTGCATCAACGGTTAATATATGAGGAAAGTAGTTTTGTTCACTCACAACAATAACAGGATCTACATACATTTAACATCACTTGAGTACTTTGAGATTTTTCTGTGAAGAAACCAAACAATATATATATAATATATATAAATATAAATATATATATATGTATGTATATATATATGTATGTGTATATATATATATATTTATATATATATATATATATATATATATATTTATATATATATATATAAAGCCCATGAATTCGAAGAAAACATGGACTCGTATATTAATAGAGTGGATATATAATTAATAAAATACTAGCCAAATTACGAATCAGTTTCATACCAGGATTTGAGGGAAAACATTGGCAATCATCAGAAAAGCTAAAAATAATTGTCTGGTATGAGCTCTTTGCTACTGGAGATCTGAAAGTGTCACATCCAGTTTGCGGGTGCTACAGCTATTGTGATATATCTATACAAGGTGTTATCAAAAAGTTCCCAGACTAATTCTGTAGCATGCCAAAAGATGGCAGCACACAGTGAGAGCTAGCAGTGACCTTCATGAAGCAGTGTACCGAATGACATCGCTGTGTTTACTTCTCAGGTTGTGTAACTTATGTTTTTATGTGATCACGTGTATACCTTAGTCTATGATTTTGTCATGGACAGGAGCAAAGAACCAACATGAAATTTTGCATTAAAGTTGGGAAGTCTGCTATAGTGACATTGAGCATGCTTCAGCAACAAGGCAATGGGTTATATGCAATGTTCTTAGTGGCATGGGCACTTCAAAAGCAGAAGAATGTCCACACCTCAATCAAGAGCATGCTCATTTTTTTCTTTTTTTTGACATCCATGGTATTGTACACCAAGAATTCCTTCCCCAGGGCCAGACCACATCAATCGAGAGTTCTACTTTGACATTTTGAAGCATTTAAGGGATGACATTCAGGAAAAACAACCAGAT
Organism: Octopus bimaculoides; assembly: GCF_046866305.1. Classification (NCBI taxonomy): domain Eukaryota; kingdom Metazoa; phylum Mollusca; class Cephalopoda; order Octopoda; family Octopodidae; genus Octopus; species Octopus bimaculoides. The sequence continues at coordinate 19,519,783 of NC_142934.1, read as the reverse complement.
CTGTGGAATGCAAAGAATTGGATTCTTCACGACGACAATGCTCCCTATCACTGAGCTCTTCTCACTCATGTGCCTCTCACCAAAAACATGGTATCGCTTCTGCCCCTGCCCTATTCACCAGATTTAACACTTGCAGGCTTCCATTTCTTCCCAGAGATGAAAATGCTGCCCAAAGGTTGGTGTTTTAACACCATTGTCAAGATCCAGAATGAATCACAAAATGTCATCAACTCACAGAAAACAACTTCCAGGCCAGATTCCAAAAGTGGCAGGAACTCTGGGGCCGGTGTATTGCTGTGCAAGGTGATTATTTTGAAGGAGTTTTAACACAACTTAAATAAATGTTATCTTTTATTAAAGATAACTAACCTGGGAAATCTAATTCTTGATGGGAAGATGGCTTTTCAATTTATTTTAATGCTGCATAACTTTCTAACAAGTTTTTGTTGTTGTACATAAAAATATTTGGACCGGTCAGTATCCGAGATTTATAACCTAACACACGTAAATGTAAATGGTGATGTTTGATATATCGGATTAAATAGCAGTGATTTCAGTCAGTTTATTTTATTTTTTTCAGTAGCATAGTGGTAAGTGTCCTTGGTTGTCTTACAGTTGCTCACAATTCAATTCCCTGGTAGGGAAATATGGAAGTATCACATTTTGAGGATGTTGTTTACAGCCCACCAGCTAAAACTAGTAAAAAGAAATGTAAGTAGACTGACACAGTCTAGGAGTAACAAATTTATAATTCAACTTATATCACTAAACCTATTTGATACATTTCCATTGGAAATATTGCTTTTTATCATTTAGATAACTTATTTGCCATAATCTTAACCTTATATTAACTTTTTGTTACCATATATCTGATGAAATATTCTACCTTTGTTTCAATCAATTCTGAAAATAATGAATTTAATGAAATAACTGTGCTAATATTAAGCTAATGTAGGACAACAAGCAGGCAGAATCGTTAGCACGCCAGGTGAAATGCTTAGTGACATTTTGTCCATCTTTACATTCTGTGTTCAAATTCTAGCAAGGTTGACTTTGCCTTTCATCCTTCCAGAGTCAAATTAAATTAAATACCAGCTGAGCACTGGGGTCAATATAATTGACTTATCTCTCCTCAAAATTTCAGACCTTTTGCCAAAGTATATATACATACACACACACACACACACGTGTATGAGGGTTTTTGAAAAACAATACGAGCATTTAGAAACAATACATTTCTAAAACTCCCAGAGAGATTTATGCAGTAGTGATACAATGAAGTAGTTGTATGCTGTCAACTTAATGTGACAGTCCCCTGAAGGGAATAATACTACTGTTGGTTAGACCTAGGAAGCTGCACCGCTTCCTGTCGGCCTTGACACATTTCCTGTCTCCTTATGTTTACAAGAGGGAGACAAGCACCTCTACCCAGCTAAGCCTGCATCCTTGTAAACATAAGAACACAGGAAATGTGTCAAGGCCAATAGGAAGCAGTGCAGCTTCCTAGGTCTAATCAACAGTAGTAATATTCCCTTCAGGGGACTGTCACATTAAGTTGACAGCATACAATAAGAAGAGCATTCAGAGAGCACAAGCCTCCACCAAGACAACACCAACATCCTATCAATGGTTAGCCAGAGATGAATTTTGAAATACGAATGATGATGATGAATATCTGAAATAAACTTGACTGCTCTCACAAACAAGAATATTAAGAATGACCCCGACAGTTCTCAAAAACTAAGTAAAAAACGGAAAAATAATCCAGAATCCTTGTCTGATACTGGATCGATCCCAAATCTAATCAGTTCATGCCAGTCACAAGACCAAACATCCTTGAAAGTTTCATCCAAATCCATTCAGCAATATCTTGTCCACGGACAAACAAACAAAACTGAAAACAATACCTTTGCTAAAGTGAAGGTAATAAGTTAGAAATTTTAGAAGTTAAGTTGATTTCATTGACTGCAGTGTTCAGTTGGTACTTATTCTATTGACCCTGAAACGATGAAAGCTAAAGTTCACCTTTCATCTTTTTGAATTCAGAACATAAAGAGCCAGAAAAAATGCCACTAAGCATTTTGTCCAACCTGCTTACAGTTGTGCCAGCTCATTACCTTTATTGAAAATAATAATAATAATCCTTTCTACTATAGGCACAAGGCCTGAAATTTTAGGGGAGGGGAATAGGTGATTACATCAACCCCAGTGCTCAACTGGTACTCATTCCATTGACCCCCGAAAGGATGAAAGGTAAAAGTCGACCTCAGTGGAATTTGAACTCAGAACGTAAAGACAGACGAAATACCGCTAAGCATTTTGCCCCTGTGTACTAATGTTTTTGCCAGTTCACCACCTTATCCACCCAAAAATATTCTACCTGTTTTATGTTCAAACCAGACAGATCTGATCTCACACTTACCCTACAACCTCATTTAAAAATAAACAGTTGCATCATTTGAAATCTCGAAGCTACAATACAGGGCATGATCAATTCATAACAATGTGAATACATAAGCATTATATTTGACAGTTATCCGAATGCTAAAGAGTTATGGCATTTATATTCCGTGTTCAATTACCACCATGGTTGAATTTGCATTTCATCTTTGAGAATGTTGATAAAATAAGTTCCAGTAAAGTAATGGAGGTTGACATAATTGACTGCCCTAAAATGTTTAGCTTCCTGGGTTTGACCTTATCATGGCAATGGGGCTTGTGTCTTCCTTAGATCTGAGAGTGCATTACTGGTTGGAGCTTTGCTCCTGGTTGAGCTACCCGAGGCAGGGAGGTTCCAAACTAACAGTGACCTGCAACACATCAATTCTTTGCCAAGATAGCATCCCCATCATCCAACTATTCTATGGAGGGCTAACAACCTGTCCAGAAGAACCCTCAACTTGTCACAACGCTGACCAGAAGAAACCAGACCTCCTGACATTGGAACAGACCCCTGCATGCGCCCAGCCAACAAGACGTCATCATCTTGGAGGGTGCAGAATAGCTGGTATGGGACCACTAGCAATAGGGGACACTGGTAGACCTTGTTAGCTCTACACACAATGATGCTTCTGGGACCATTAACCTGGGATGACCCCAGCCCATCAAGCAAGAGTATGACTGCAGTTGTACGAAATTATTAATGTTAGAGATGTATATTAGAAAATCAATTGATATCGAATACTATGAAGCACATTATTCAACCAACATTATCTCCTGTTATATCTCTTTCATTTAAAGTTCAGATCCTATCTGAGTTGACTTTCATTTTCACCCCTTCCAGGTCAATGACACAATGACAGAAATACAGTACCAACAATATAGTATAGATTTGTTAGGCTTTTCTCACACAAAGCTCAACTTTGACTTCTCCACTGCTTCAAGCATTGGAACAACTAGCAATTAAATACGCTCTACATTCTGAGCTCAGATCCTGCCAAGTTCAGAGAGTCACATGCCCAGATGAGATTTGTTACCTTTAAGATGGGAAGCAGTGAATAATACATTCACAGATATTGCAAACAGCTGCTGAGCTGAATAAATAATCTGATGTACACAATCTACAAATATATTTAAAAACAACAGACTTAACAAAAAAAGAAATTAAAAAAAAAAAAATATATATATTTTTTAAAATATCAGAAAGCTTTGGAAGGGGGAAAAAAAAAGCAAGTGAGAAATTGAATAAAAATTCAATTCCAATAAATTTGTCTGTTGACTGAAAATGTATTTTCTTTATTGAAATCATGAAATAATCAAATAATATTGCTTAAAAAAATAAAAGCCATAATTTTCTTTTGCACACACACACACACACATATATATGCATGTGTACACATATATATATATATATACATACACACACACACACTGATTAATATAGTTTTATAAAAACTATTAACTCTACTTGTACAAAATATTTCATTTTATCCAGTTTGTAAATGCATACATTTATCGATTTGTGTGTGTGTAGAGACACACACACACTTACATATACATGCAGATGTGTGTGTCATGCAAGTATGCGTGTATGTATATGGAGTGGCTGTGTAGTAAGTAGCTTGTTCACCAGCCACATGGTCCTAGGTTCAGTCCCACTGCATGGCATCTTGGGCAAGTGTCTTCTACTATAGCCTCGTGTTGACCAAAGCCACTCACAAGAGTGGATTTGGTAGACGGAAACTGAAAGAAGCCTGTCATATATATACGTTTGTGTGTCTGTTTTTGTCCCCCCACCATTGCTTGACAACCAATGTCAGTGTGCTTACATCCCCCATAACTTAGCAGTTTGGCAAAAGAGAACCGATAGAATAAGTACTAAGCTTACAAAGAATGAGTCCTGGGGTTGATTTGTCCGACTAAAGGTGGTGCTACAGCATGGCCGCAGTCAAATGACTGAAACTACTAAAAGAATAAAAGGGGGTGTGTGTGTGTGTGTGTATGTGTGTGTGTGTGTGTGCGCACGCACGCATGTGTTATATAAAAATTAACAAAATTTTGAACTTTTAAAGCACCTAAAACCATCCACTAAGAAATACACCAAAATCAATATCTGATGAATTTTTTTTCTCCTAATTTTTCCAGCTTCATACAAACCAAAAGGAAAAGTGGCACTGGCAAACGGAATTTATATCATAGGACCAGGGGTGGTTTCATATGGGCTGGCATCAAAAGGGTTGATTGACCCCAGAGGAATGAGAGACAGAGTTAGCCTTGATGGGATTTGAAATCTGAACAGAAAGAACTAAAATATATACTGCAAGACATTTGTTCTGGTGCTCTGATAATTATGTCTATCCGCCACCCCCTTTGCACTGGCCTGGGAGCAAAATTTGCTTAAGAAGTGCAAACCTCTGTCCAAAATTTTTTACAAACAAAATTTCTTTATTTTTGTTCTTTGAAAGAGGAGGAAGCATGAACAGCCTTTGCTATCTTGAAAACAAGAAACTTGAACCAATTTTGAATAATAACACAAACACCAATACTGCAATTATATACAATTTTTTTTTTGTCTTGTTTTTCTTTCATTTTTATTTTCTTTCATTCTTATTGTTGATTGAATATTTTTCTAACGATTTGTTTTGTGGGATTAATTACACCACAACAAGAGTACAAACAGAAAGATCCAGTGGACCTCTTAGTCAAAATATAATTACAACTGGTTGCCCTAATATTAGATCTGTTTGATAAAAAACATCAAACAAATTATTTCAGAATTGGAAATATTTTCAACTCATTTTTTTTTTAAATTCTTTTTTTTTGTTTTTTAATAAACTTTATTTTTCTTCAGTAGAATACAAAGAAAACCAGAAAAAAAACAACAAAACTCAGGTGGTGGGCAGAGAGTATAAGTGATATGGTGAAGGGAGAAGAGCTACAAGAAATGTAAATGGAAAAGTGGGTGGAAGAGAAACAAGATGAGGGTGGGGTTTTTTTTTTTTTTTTTTTCCACAAAATAAAACTTTGAAATGTATATTTCTTAAAAAAACATTTATTTTCATATTTCTGAAAAATTCTCCCACTTCTTAAAAAATTGGTTAAAAATCTGTATTATGGAATAGAAAGGTTTTTTTTTAATGTTTTTATTTCTATGTTTTGTTTCTATTTTTTGGACGGGGATTATTGATAAATATTAGATTTTATTTTTTAAGTCGCATATAAATTCCTGTATTTTAAGGAGAGGAAATAATGATGTAGTGGTACTCATGCCTTTCAATAAATGAAATGACATAGCTTTCATTCGGAATAAAGCCAGTTTGTAAATTTGCAAATCTAAGCTTTCTAAGCTTTCAGAAAAGATTATCCCACCCCCAGAACTTACACACACAATTTCCTGCACAGATGGTGCAACAAGGCCAATTTGTGTGGACTAACTCATTCCTCCAGTATATTACTGGATAGCTGAAAGGCAAACATCAAGTGCAGTGAGACTTGAACCTAGATCACAGAGACAAGACATTCCGTTCTATATTTAAGCGATGAGGAATTATGTACATTATTTACATTTGACCGATATTTGTACTCATCTTGTTTGTTGTTAATAACAAACAAGATGAGGACAAATATCTGTCTAATGTAAATAAGACTAATTCCTTTTCTAATATATTTTGAACTATTCAGAAAGAACTTTCTTTATTCATTTGTATTTATTTTGGCAGTTGAGAACTTCCATATTTAACAAGCCTATATTTTCAGCAGATAGATGCTTCCATACTTATGAATTACACATTTCTTTATGAATAATATCCATTTGTCTTATAAACAGAGTTTATCTGAATTGAATATCAATAGGAACATTTGTGTGTGTCTACATAAGAGTTCATATGTAAGAAAAATTTAGGAAAGCCAAAGAAGCAGGCAGACAGAATAGGGGAGAGGAGGAGGTAGTTTGAGTGAAAACATATTTGAAACTTCTTAGAAATATTAGCACTTGTAGAGTCAAAAACATACATTAAATATTTTGGTATTTATTCATTTAAGTGTGGATTTTTTTTACACCCACTCTTATTCAAAATTTTTCATTATGCCTTCAAAAATTGAAAAAAAAAATTTCAAATGGTTTTGGGATTTTAGTTCAAATATTCAGAATTTATAATTTTTTTTTTCCTTTAGATCAGAAGCTGATAATGGTTAAGAGATTTATACTTGTACTTTTTGAATGTGTGTATGAATTTTGTTTACATTTTCATTGTTAATAAATTGAAATGGAAACAACATTTAGAATATCAGAAAGTGAAACAACTTGTGCTGCTTTTAGATGTGAATGAAATGTATTTTATATCCTTCAAATACAAACAAAATTTATATATATATATATATATATATATATATAACAAAAAAAGTTGGGGGTGGAGAAGATACTGTAGGCATACGTTGTTCTAACACTCCGATTAGTTTGATTTTTAAAAAAAAATTTATTTTTCAAATTTAAAAGACAATTTTTGCAGATTGTGAATCCCTGACATTGAAAATATGTAAACCCAAAGCCTCTCTCTACACCCTCCCCCCATTTTTGTTTTGGGTTGAAAAAATAAAGTACAAAAAATATTAGAGATGAGCTTAAAAAAATAAAGAAATCTGTGCCAAAGAGAAGGGTCAATATTTTCTGTTAAATAACTACATCAACAAATTTAACTGTTTCTTTAGAAAATTCCATAGGATACTTAGTTTTGGTAGATGTATATGTTTCCAAGTACAAACAAATTGATAGCTCAAGAAGGTTAACCTATTCCTAGTACAACTAAACAAATATCTTAGACAAAATGAATATCCCAGTATGGTTAACTGGATTAACCTGTCATAAGATAGATTGATAACTTAATGGGACTAAGTATTTTTTCTAACACATTTGGAATGAAAGCTTAACAAGGTTTCAGTGAGTCCGATAGAGCAGTTAGATTAATGTCTCACAAGGCTTAACTAACACCTACCACTATTAGTAAGTTAACTATTCCTCCCTATACAATTAAACTGATAGCTTAGCATCATCTAAAGCAGTGGTGCTCAATGGCAGTGGGGGGGGGGGGGGACATGGCCCTGGGGATGGGGGTTCATATAAGATTTTGTTATATAAAATTTATGGGTAATTATAATATTTAATCAAAAACATTTTTTTGACATCAAATGGCTATGAAGGTCCCACCCTGATGCCACAAACCTGAGTAAAACAGGAATCAAAGGGGTCCATAGACAAAAAATGGTTGTGAACCATTGGCCTTTAGGTTTCCCTGAATACGAGCAAATTGAAAGGCTAGGAATGTTAATTATATACCTAACGATATATAATTTGAGTTGTTCAACTTAGAGGAAGGCAGAGTTGGAGCATTTTCATAATACAATGTACCAAAATTAACAGGTTTTAAAATCTTTCTCTAAATAACTAAATTAGGCAGACTATTAAATGTTTCAAGGTTTTGGATTTTGCTGTTTCCACACAATGACATCTGTTTAAACAGGGCTGAAATTTGTTATAACTGAAATGATTTTCAAATTTCATACAAGTTTGAAATGAATTGGGTAAAAGATTTTCTAGGAAACAGGAGAGCATGTTATGATTGTCGTAATATCACCACCACATCAAGTAAGAAGTTCTATGTATACTAAGTTTAATTTAAATGGTGTTGTGTTATTTTACAGAGTCTCCGCCACCTGCCGACTTTGACACAGTCTTTATGAAGAAAGAGAAATGATTAACCAAGGGTGATCAAAATTTCAATATTTCATTGGTGTAATAGTTCTTGATAAATGTTTCATGATAAAAATATGTTGTGGTAGGAGGGAATAAATTTGATTGGACATAACCCTTCACCGTTCCATGATAGCAAGGCATTTTCACTAAATGACTCATAAATGAGGCTTAGACGAGGTTGTTGTTAGGGGGACGTTCAGAGACATAACATGACAGCAGATACATTCTTCAGTGAATGGCAAAAACAGGATGGTCTTGGTTTTGTTTTATGGTTGTTTGTTTGTTCATTTAACAACTTCGGTTTCATCTGGAATGTTTGTTCAACTAACAAAGAAGGGAGAAAAAATACTTATGACTTGGAATAAACTCTCAGCGCATGATATATTCTATACAATTTATCATCCAATGAAAATAAAATACAAACTATACAGAATCAGCAGTAAACATGTTCATCCATCAGAGTGACAAGGATGCCATCCCTAATGACTGGTGCTGTGACTTTGTTGTGCACTGTGACCATCTTCAATCCAGTGATAAGACAAAACCAGGCCAAGAGAGCCAGGGGATGAAGATTTGATGCAAAAGATGACCGAGATGTCATACTTACCTCATTTTGCTCTCTGCGCTCCACCAATGCATTGCTGCACCACGTTTAAACAATATAACACAACACACATTCACAGCATAAACTTTACACAAAACCTCATTATCATTCAACATCTGTGGTGTCACATAACTGGCACCTGTGCTACTGGCATGTAAAAAGCACCCATTACACTCTTGGAGTGGTTGGTGTTAGGAAGGGCATCCAGCTGTAGAAACCATGGTGCAGCTCTCTGACTTATCAGTTCCAGTCAAACCATTTAACCCATTTTATTGTATCTGGGCAGAGTCATTCTCCTTTAGTCTCTTATTACTTAACATACTCTCCGGTTCAATTTCCACTCATTTACTTATTTATTTTTTTCTAAAATTTTCATTGCGTCTTGCAACTTCTTCAATAGGAGTTGACTGTCCGTTATTGAAGCTGCTTTCATTTTTGTTTGTGCACGTGTGTGCATCAATGTGCGTGTGTATACGTGTGTGTGTGTGTGTGTGTGTGTGCATATATATATATGTATGCGTGTGTGTACATTTGTATGTATGTATGTATTCTGCATATTCATGTGTTTGTGTGTTTGTATATGTGTATTTGTGTGTGTGTGGAGGCGCAATGGCCCAGTGGTTAGGGCAGCGGACTCGCGGTCATAGGATCGCGGTTTCGATTCCCAGACCGGGCGTTGTGAGTGTTTATTGAGCGAAAACACCTAAAGCCCCACGAGGCTCCGGCAGGGGATGGTGGCGAACCCTGCTGTACTCTTTCACCACAACTTTCTCTCGCTCTTACTTCCTCTTTCTGTTGTGCCTGTAATTCAAAGGGTCAGCCTTGTCACACTGTGTCACGCTGAATATCCCCGAGAACTACGTTAAGGGTACACGTGTCTGCGGAGTGCTCAGCCACTTGCACGTTAATTTCACGAGCAGGCTGTTCCGTTGGTCGGATCGACTGGAACCCTCGACGTCGTAAGCGACGGAGTGCCAACAACAACATTTGTGTGTGTACCTGTCTCCTTGTGTGTGCATGGGTTTGTGTGACTATGTATGTGTATCTGTTATGTATAGATGTGTCTCCATATGTGTCCTAGTGTGTGTATATGGTCATGTGTTTCAGTATTCATTTATGTGTGTATATGTATGCTTGTCTATCTGTTTACTTACATATTTATTTACCTATATATGTGTGTGTGTGTGTGTGTCTACATAACAGCCTACTAACAACTCTACCTGTGTATATATAAACTGTGGGTATTGGGGTATGACTACCTTCTACATATATTTCGTATTTAGTACTGGGGATCTTTCATTTATGAGGACGTACTCCTGTATTTGTCCTTCATGTACTTGGATGCACATTTAACGCATGCCAGCATGGAAAGCAGATGCTAAATGATGACGATTCCATGTTAGCATGAACTGGATGGTTTGACAAGATCCAGTTAGCTAGAGGGCAGCATTGGGCCTGAAATCGGGGGTGGGGGTGGGGAGTGAGTGACTAGTTGATGATATCTACCTCAATTCTTGAGTGGTACTTTATCGACCCTGGAGTGATGAAATGCAAAGTTGACCTCAGCAGAATTTGAACTCAGAACATAATGAGTCAGAAGAAATAGTGTGAGGCATTTTGTCCAATGTGCTAATAATTCTTCCAGCTTGCTGCTTTTAATGGTTTCTAATTTTGGCACAAGGCCAGCAATCTTAGAGGGAGACAACAAGTCAGTTTCATCAACCCCAGTACTTGGCTTATTTTATCCACTAAAATGAAATCTGGACACAGATATAAGGAGATGTAATTAAATACCACAAGGCTTTTTTACTAATACCCTACCAATTCTGCCATCCACACCATCATCATCATCATCATCATTTAACGGCCGCTTTCCATGCTAGCATGGGTTGGACGATTTGACTGAGGACTGGTGAAACCGGATGGCAACACCAGGCTCCAATCTGATTTGGCAGAGTTTCTACAGCTGGATGCCTTTCCTAACGCCAACCACTCAGAGAGTGTAGTGGGTGCTTTTACGTGTCACCCGCATGAAGGCCAGTCAGGCGGTACTGGCAACGGCCACGCTCGAAATGGTGTATTTTATGTGCCACCCGCACAAGAGCTAGTCCAGGGGCACTGGCAACGATCTCGCTCGAAAATCCTACGAAGGCCAGTCAGGCGGTACTGGCTATGTCCACGCTCAAAACGGTGTATTTTATGTGCCACCCACACAAGAGCCAGTCCAGGGGCACTGGCAACGATCTCGCTCGAAAATCCTACGAAGGCCAGTCAGGCGGTACTGGCAATGTCCACGCTCAAAACGGTGTATTTTATGTGCCACCCACACAAGAGCCAGTCCAGGGGCACTGGCAACGATCTCGCTCGAAAATCCTACGAAGGCCAGTCAGGCGGTACTGGCAACGGCCACGCTCAAAACGGTGTATTTTATGTGCCACCCACACAAGAGCCAGCCCAGGGGCACTGGCAACAACCTTGCTTGAAAGTCCTTACACATGCCCCGGGCACAAGTGCCAGAAAGGAGGAAAGCAAGAAGAAGAGGATAAAAGAAGGAATAAGGAAAAAAGAAGACCTGCTTGATTAGCTGAATAACGACTCACCTCAACCCTTAACGTCTTCAAATGAAGCTATAATGGCGAAATTCTCTCTGTAAATATTCCATAATTTTGGTTTGTGTGGATTATCAATTTCATCTCGAGACAAATATAAACTGGAAAAGAAAGAAAGAAAGGTAGTGACATGCAGTTGTTGTTACCACCATCATTATCAACACCACCACCATCATTATCAACACCACCACCATCATCATGATCATCGTTTCGAACATCCACATTTTCGTGCTAGCAATTATCGCATGAAACATACTGAGGTGGAATTAATTAGCACATCCAACATAAAACTTGGTGTTAATTTTCATAACACCTAGGACTGCGGTAAATATCCAAGAAATCATCTCTTGAAGACAACAAGTATTTAAAAGCACTGACAACATTGGTTGATAGTATTTCGTCAGTACTGGCAGGTAGCACTTTTGTATCACATGATTTCACCGTATTACAGACTATCAGTCACAGTCAGACAAATGCCAAATGCCTGACTGAAAATCAGCCAAACTGATATAACTTAGCACTGGTTAAACTGTCAGTGATGTCAGAAAAACCTGGCAGATGGTCAGATACACTTCCTGTCACTAACCCTCACTTGTTTCCAAGTAAGTAAACGTTTCTGTGAGTCCTTCAAATGTTGAACAGCTCAATGGCAGGAATATGTTTTTTTTTTGCAGCAGAATGTAAACAGTGACAGATTATTTGAATGGTGACCTTATTTTTGCATGGTGCCTGAACAAAGACTCAGCAAGAGAAAGACACAAATGCACACACAACATACACACACATACATTTACCTGTGATCTTCAATGAATGATGTGTGAAACCAGAAATAAAACGGACAATAATCATATCCCTTTGGAAGTTTTTTCTGAAATAGAAAAAAAAAAAATGAATAAATTTGCATGTATTAAATGTAAATATAAAAATGGAGGAGAATATGACAAGACAGACAAATAAAAAAGAAAGTTATCAGGTGAGTGAGATTCGAACTCCCCTCCTATCTCTTTTTGGTTTGTAGCCAAGTGCATTTCTCAATAAAACTATTCCGCTTCCAGAATTGAATGTAACTTTATAAATTTATGCTATATTTATGTCCAGATAATTTTTCACTCAAACACAATTAGGAATACCTTTGCTGAAAAAGGGACACTATGTGGTTGCTTAGCTTGCTAGAAATAACAGCTAAATCTCCTTTTAATTACACCCTTAAAAAGAGAGAGAGGGGGAGATTAGTTTACATAGTCTGACCAATGTAACGACCAAGGAAGAGTGGGGTGCGGGTCATAACTTGAACTCTTTTCATCATGCATCTGCTCAGTCAAAGATGACTTGCGACTGAACAACATGATCTTAAAATTCCGAAATGCTAATTGTTATTTAGCCTCAGGTAAGTCCTGAATGTGCACACCTTTCATCAGAGATGTTCCAGCCATAACTATATCGTTTTCTATTCTGACATAATGTATCTAAAACTACATTATCAAATCTGCTGTTCTTTTATCAATATGGTAGAATAAGGCAGCAGATTGACAGAATCATTAGTGTGTTGGATAAAATGCTTAGCAACATTAATTCTGGCTCTTTATGTTCTGAGTTCAAATCTTGCCAAAATCAATTTTGTTGTTTCATTGTTCAAGGTTAAGAACATAAATTACCAGTCACATATTGAGGTCAATGTAATCAACTTACTCTCCTCTTGTCAAAAGTGGAAGTGCATGGCCTAGTGGTTAGGGTGTTGGACTCATGATCGTAAGATTGTGGTTTTGGTTCCTGGACCAGGCGAAGTGTTGTGTTCTTAACCAAGACACTTCATTTCACGTAGCTCCAGTCCACTCAGATGGCAAAAGTGAGTAATCCTGCAATGGACTGGCATCCTATCTCAGTGGAGAATTTATATGCCATGGAAACTGGGAATCTGGCCCCTTATGAGTTAGCATGACTCAAGACGGTAACTTTACTTTTACCTCCTGTCAAAACTTCTGGCCTTGTGCCAAAATTTGAAACCCTTAATAAGATAGAATGCAATTTGAAGAAGATTTGGCTGCAATTTCTAGTATAGTGCTTACTTATTCTTTTCTACTCTAGGTACAAGGCCCGAAATTTTTGGGGAGGGGTCCAGTCAATTAGATCAACCCCAGTATGCAACTGGTACTTAATTTATCGACCCTGAAAGGATAAAAGACAAAGTTGACCTCGACAGAATTTGAACTCAGAACATAAAGACAGATGAAATACTGCTAAGCATTTTGCCCAGCGTGCTAACATTTCTGCCAGCTTGCCAACTTATAGTGACTTACTTATTGGCCAACCGAAAACAAAGATGAGAATTGATGATTTTTAAGCAAAGACACACTTTTCAGTTGAATTTTCTTTCTATTTTACTTTTATAAATAATACCAAACCAGGGACTAACTACTTTTTTAATGAAAGTCTTAAACAAATGTCAAACTGAAATAGTTTTTTTTATGGTTTAGATAAGGAAAAAGGGACTTCTCTAAGACTGATGAGAGGAAGGAAGAGAGGAAATTAATTTCAAACTGAAGGCTTCGCTATAGATGTACTGCACTAAAGGTGGTTGTGTTAAACTGAGTAACGTATAATGTCTACCAATCAGGTATATGTCTACCAATCAGGTATATATCTACCAATCAGGTATATACTGTTCATCCAAAGCACTTCTGCATTGTTTTCGTTTATTTGTTTATCAAATTTTATTCACTAAGCTTTAGTTGATTGCAGGCCATGACAGGAAGTACCTGATTAAGGTAGATAATTTTGTTTGCTCTTTGATCAAAGCTATTCTATATTACAAACTAGAAAAAAAAAATGTAGTTCTGTAAATCAAGAGATCCCAACTTTTTTTGCATCACGGACCAATAAGAAGTGAGAGTGAGAAGGACAAAATGAAGGTAGGAAAGAGGTAGAAAGAAAAACCAAAGGAGTAGAATGTGAGGGGAAGGGCAAAAATGCCTGCTTGACCCAGACTTAAACCTGAGGAGTCTACTTACATTTGTAGAATTGAATTTAACTTTTATATCATCGACCAGAACTGGACATTGGTGCAGGTTGATCATGATACTGTCACTGTCTGTGTATTTAATCACCTGTTGATAGAAATGCATCTCAGTCAACTGCAACAACATCAACGTACACACACATCATCATCATCATCATCATCATCGTTTAACGTCCGCTTTCCATGCTAGCATGGGTTGGACGATTTGACTGAGGACTGGTAAAACCAGATGGCTACACCAGGCTCCAATCTGATTTGGCAGAGTTTTCTACAGCTGGATGCCCTTCCTAACGCCAACCACTCAGGTCTAAAGAAGATGGTATTACAAAGTACTTCAACTCTTTTACTCTTTTACTCGCTTCAGTCATTTGACTGTGGCCATGCTGGAGCACCGCCTTTAGTCGAAGAAATCGACCCCAGGACTTATTCTTTGTAAGCCTAGTACTTATTCTATCGGTCTCTTTGGCCGAACCGCTAAGTTACGGGGACGTAAACACACCAGCATCGGTTGTCAAGCGATGTTGGGGGGACAAAACACAGACACACAAACATACACACACACATGCATATATATATATATATATATATATATATCATCATCATCATCATCATCGTTTAACGTCCGCTTTCCATGCTAGCATGGGTTGGACGATTTGACTGAGGACTGGTGAAACCGGATGGCAACACCAGGCTCCAATCTAATTTGGCAGAGTTTCTACAGCTGGATGCCCTTCCTAATGCCAACCACTCAGAGAGTGTAGTGGGTGCTTTTACGTGTCACCCGCACGAAAACGGCCACGCTCGAAATGGTGTCTTTTATGTGCCATATATATATATATATATATACATATATACGACAGGCTTCTTTCAGTTTCCGTCTACCAAATCCACTCACAATGCTTTGGTTGGCCCAAGGTGCCACACAGTGGGACTGAACCCAGAACCATGTGATTGGTAAGCAAGCTACTTACCACACAGCCATTCCTGCAACTGCATATAAATTACACAAGTATTGTGTAAATTACCTCATAAATATTTGAGTAATGTGATTTAAAGCAGAGATCAACTGAAACAACTGTAATAGGCATTTTCCCTTTACTGCAGAAATCAAACATGTCTACTCGAAATTTCATTACTCTCAACTGCAGAAAGCAGTTTTATATACTGATCTATTTTTTTGTTGAAGAATATCA
>NC_142934.1:19476673-19501673 GCF_046866305.1 Octopus bimaculoides | reverse complement strand
AAAATAATATACAGCAAATCAATAGTAAATATTTATTATTTAAAATTAACATGCATTTAAACATATTATTATTAAAGTTTTATTTTAACAATAACAATTAAATCAAACAAATATGATAATACATACTAATATTTAATTTATTAATACAATGAAAACAACATTATATTTATAAAACAACTATACCATTAACTAAACAAACAAGTATATAATTTATATATCTATACTCAAAATCTTATAATTATACATAACAATTAAGCTACTTATTTATTTATGATATTTAAATAAAATCATATATATATATAATGGAGATGTACTTGCATAGCAAATGACTTGATCTGAGATTATGTGCTGAAATAAAAACAATTGCAACATGGAAGATGTTTGTAAGCCATTTAAGAACACAAAAAACCGTTAGTTCTACTTTAAATTTCATTTGTGTCAATATATTTTCGTCGCTTTGAAACCACGACCTGTTCACTGACGAAATTTTGTGCTGCATCTCACGAAGTTTTGTCAATGAACAGGTTGCAGTTTCAAAGAGATGAAAATGTCTTGACACAAATTAAATTTAAATGCTGAAGTGAATCTAACATTTTTTTTTGTGTGTGTTCTTAAATGGCTTACAAACATCTTCCACGCTGCAATTGCTTATATATTATACAATCCACAAAAAAAGATATCATAAATAACCAGTTACATCTAGTTCAAATGACAACCACCACAGACCCCACAAACTATGGAACACCTATTGAAATGCCCTCTAATAAGAATCATGTTCTTCTGCTGACTTTGCAACATATAATGAAAATGCAGAGATAATGTATTCAGCAAAATTTACCTAAAAGTTAAATGGACTTGCAGAGAGGAAAAGAAGCTTTCATTGAACAAAACTATGATAAAATAAATCAAGCTGTGACCTTCCATTCTTTTATTAAGGATTATTATAGGTGATGTATCTTATCTCTTTGTTTCTTGAGATAGAGGGGTAAGCTGTTTTCATTATGGGACACATGTTGCATACGTCCAAAAGCATACATATGTGTGTGTGTATACGTCTACCTCTCTCTCCCTCTATTTATATAGGCTTGTATAAATATGTACATATACCTTTTGAGTATTGGGCCTCATGGAGGCAATGTGGTCAATGCTGGTGTCATGAAACCAGCACCCATACCAGTGGCACGTAAAAAGCACCTTTTGAGCGCTGAGCCTCACAGAGGTAATGACAAATGGCCAAGACCTTTGGCAATATGCTGTGCTTGAGAAGGAATATCAATCAAGCCAAGTGAAATCGTAGTCATGACAGATACTTGTGTCATGCAACTGGCACCTGTGCCGCTGTCACATAAAGGCACCCATTACACTCTTGGAGTGGTTGGTGTTAGGAAGGGCATCCAGCCATAGAAAGAGCAGCCAAAGAAGAAGATGATTGTGAATATTGTGCAGTAAGTGTATATATGTGTGTATAAAAGTTGGTAAATATGTATAAATATATGTATATATGTGTAGCAATAACAAGCAAAATGTGATGGTGTATGGAGAGAGGGAGAGAGAGAGAACCAGAGAATGGAAGTTGTGTGTGTGTGTGTGTGTGTGTGTCTGTGTGTGTGTGAATACATCAATAAATATACAAACCTGACTTGGAGTTTGTACACCTTGAAACATTTTACCAACACTAAAATCTGTGCGTCTGTCTCCAAAATATTCCAGAACATCCTGTGAAGTATCAGAAAAATGTTATTTAGAAAAGATACTGAAATGAGAGGATGTCTGGCAGAAAAAAATATCAAACAATGAAAATATCACACAGGAAAGAAATATATAGCACTGAAATATCAAACCAGATCAATGTGAAGTTGAGAAGGTATTGTACAGAGAAGTTATCAGGACTTAAACATAGGGCCCTTCATGAGCCCTAAAACTCATAATGAGAGAGTTTAACCTGGTTTGCATGGCATATAAAAGACCAAGAGTACAACACTCCCACACTGAATGGGATGCTGGTCGATTGCATGGTTTATTTCCCAGCTATTGTTGGAACTCATTTACAGTTGAGCAGACTGGGGTAATGTGAAACTGAAGTGTTTTGCTCATGAACTCAATACATCACCTAGTCAAGAACATAAGATTGTGAATGCAACATCCTAACCACAAGAGGAAAATCAAACAGGCATAGCTGTGTGGTAAAAAGCTTGCTTCCCAGGTTCAGTCCCACTGCATGGTACCTTGGCAAGTGTCTTTTACTATAACCACGGGCTGACCAAAGCCTTGCAAGTGGATTTGGTAGATGGAAACTGAAAGAAGCCTATTGAATATATGCATGCATGCATGTCTGTCTGTCTGTCCGTCCCCCACCACCGCTTGACAACAAGTGTTGATGTTTACATCCCTGTAACTTAACAGACTGGCAAAAGAGACTGATAGAATAAGTACCAGGCTTAAAGAATAATAGTAACTGTGTGATCTTCTACAAAACTAACTAGTCACATTTTTACATTTACTAAGTGGTTGTTTCATACTATTTCAGAAAGTACAATCAAGTCTATTTCAAATTAAAACTGAGACGTGTTTAAGCTTAAACATGTTCTAAACATTTGGACTGATTTAAATGTTTGTTTATTCACAACATCGCTTTTGTACGCCTACTGCAATATTATTATTATTATTGAGTGAGAGAGCAGAGTATGCCATCAAAGTGACACTGGGGTAAAATATATACGAAGCCTATTATACCCATCATGACTACCCGTCTGATAAGGGTACACCAGGCACATGCATCACAACCATATGTGCACGACATGGTGATCTCATATCAAGATAAACAGCGCATGACCTCGCAGGTGGGGCCCAGTTAGAATTTTCTTCCGATCGGGTAGCCCATCCCGCTCAAAAGGACCCTGAATAAGGTTTGTTTAAGGATGTTGAGCAAAACACCCATGTTTCCAAAGATGAATTATTCAAACCCCAAAGAATTCCTCTCAACACATGGCTATGATGCTCCCCCACTACTTCTATTCGTGATGAGAGATGCACATATGGTCAACCACCAAGGGACATGCTCAACTGGTTAAGGTCAAACAACTGACAAGCAAATCTGTGGTATTAAGCAGAATATTTGCTGTAGTCCATCTTTTTATACCAAGACATTATTATTATTATTATTATTATTATTATCATTATTTTGCTATTTCTATAAAATATAGAAATATCAAATAAGAACGTCAGAATTTGGGTCTCTGTCATCTAAAGTATCAGTGTATTAGATGGTCTATCAAACCTGTCCTTACTCTGGTGAACCTAAGCCTTGTTATGAGATGCACTGTGTTTGAGATCAAATTCTTTCTCCTTTCTAGTAGGACATCCTCTCAGTGCTGGTGTCATTCCAACTTATTTTGGACGGAGTGGATGATAAGTCTAACATGCTGTTCGGTTTAACATCACCTCCTGGTGCCCTACGATGCCTTGAGTGGAGTTCTCTGCGGCTAACATTTAGGCAAGATGCAGTTATCTCCCTTGTAAGCCTACCGCTACATAACAATTCATCACAGGTCCCTGGATGTCTTCAGCCGAAGTCACTGTTTGCAAACTATCAGATCCAAATCCAGTTCTCTCCCTTGAAATTGTGGGCTTAACGCGTTCTAGTTAATATTATTTTGCTTTGGTGTGTAACAGACTTGTCTTAAGCATTCAGATCTAACTCAGTTCTTTCCCTTGTATAATAGGCCTAAAAGTTCCTGGATGATTTAACGGAGTTTGTTCTGTTTCAAGCATTCAAACCAGACACCTCAATTCCTTCCCCCATCTACGATTTTCCAGCAAACATTCGCCAAAGGACGTATAGATTAAAACCATACTGCCTCTTTCCCTGAACTCAGTCTACATACAACACACAAATGAAGTACAAGACACTAACCTTTGCTTCATTAAACAGTCCGCAGTCTATAAGCCACACACAAATGATTGTTCCTGTACGTCCTTTACCACCTTTACAGTGAACAGCAATGATATTATTCTTGTCTGCTGCCATCCATTCTCGTACATCAGAACAAAAATCGACCATTTTCCTGCCAAAAATAAAAAATGAAAATATTTGAAAAGCAATTACAAACCGAAATAAAGGTGCATATTTTTTTTCCTCTCTTTGTCCCTAATATTTCCCAATTAAGGATTATTTGTTATTTATAATCATTAAATCGGGGCTAATGGTGCAACTGGCCTGTCTGCAACAGAAATAGAAGATCAAGCAGTCGCTAAATTTTCCCTTCAAGACCTCTCCCTCTCTGGAAGGGATGCCAATCTATCACTAGGTAAGCCCTCAATTTCAGGACTAATTTTTCTGTTGAGTGTACAAAAAACGTGAAATGAAGGGCTTGATTCAAGAATATAATGCACCACAAAACGTCCAGCCCATGGCAGCATGGAAAAAAAGGATGTTAAATGATAATGATGACAATGATGATGATGATAATGTATCCTTCTCTTCATAAGATGGTATCATGCAACTTAATGCTTTTGATACCAACTCATCTGAGACCACCTCTGGTTCTATAACAGAAATTTCTTATTTTAAAGTGATCTAGATTAAAACCTTCCATCAAAATTTCATGTTAATTTAAGTTCTACACACCAGAATAATAACAAAGTTACGAGAGTATTGTAGTTCACTTGAAGCATTGTGTATTGTTCGTAAAGAATAAAAAGTTTTGAATGGTACGCCAATGCACTATAATACAAAAAATGGACTATATACCTGTTGTAATTTAGTTATCTATAGTCCGATGATATTTCGGAATGCAATTCCTTCTTCAGATATTCTTAGATGGCGTCTCTGCTATAAACTGCCTAATGGCTTTTCTTTTTTTCGGAAGTGTCTCAGTAGTGGTCTCACAATGCTCCTTCCGGAATTCCTCATGAGAAGTGCGTGAGGTCAGCTATGTTTCAATCTTGTAAAGTTATTTTACTAAATTCTTTATCATTTTCAAAATTAATTGAAGCAAAAGTAGCTTATTTTAATAGAAATATGGTCACAAAAAGATTAATGGAAATTCGGCTGCTATGTCTAGCTAGTCATGTGACCACATAGAGGCTCCCTCGTTGGCTCACCCTTATGCAAATTCTATTAGAAGATGTAACACAGCAAAGAAACATAAACTTACTTCAGTGATGGCACATTGTGGTCATCGATGCATATTCGTTCAACTCTGTTATGGAAGAGACTTTCATCATAATCACGTTCACCTGAAAATTAGTTGAACGAATAGGAAATGTAAGATCTGGGGAGGATTAACATATATTAGAATCAAACTCAAACTGGCACTCCATTGGTTATGACAATGAGTGTTCCAATTGACCCGATCAACAAAACAGCCGGCTTGTGAAATTAGTGTACAGGTGATGGAGCACTCCACAGACACATGTGCCTTTAACATAGTTCTCAGGGAAATCCAGCATGATACAGAATGTGACAAGGTACTACTTGTTTTTGCCAGGAGAATGAACTGGAGCAAAGTGAAATAAAGTGTCTTGCTCAAGGACACAGTGCGTCACTAGGAATCAAACTCACAACCTTACAATTGTGAGTTGAATGCCCTAACCACTAAGCAATGAACCTTCACTCGTATGTTAGAATACTTGACTTCTATTTATAAAGAGTATTGCACCAAAGCAGTTTTTAAAATGACTGGCTTTTACAACATTCACAATGTGACATAGGAAAATACAAAGCAAAAATTTTTGTATATTATTTTTTTTTTAAATCACCTATATTGTATGACATGTTGCATTATGACACTGGTTGTGAAGAAAAAAAAATCTTTTGTAAAATAAATGAAACTAGTGCACATACAAAACATGTAGCTATGTGTCTGACAAAACATGTGGCCATGTATCTGACAAAACATGTCACTCTGCATTTTATTCTGTGCTAATTCATATTTACTACATCCATACCAGCTGTAACAAAACGGTACCATCTCTGGCATGGGTTGCACTGGTTGTTATGGTCTGAGTCAGATCTTATCCAGAGTTATTGCCCTTCGACACATGTTGCTTGCCTCTATGTTTCAGTTTTTGGCTTGGTTTCTATAGCTAGATGTCCTTCATATCATCAACCACTTTACCAAATGTACTGGGCATATTTCATCAAAGCACCAACACCAGTGAGGTTGTCATGCTCTTGAATAGATCAAAAGGTCTTTTTAAATCCTTGTTACTTTTATTCATTTGCCAACCACTTTATAAAGTGCACAGAGTGCATTTAATAATGGCACCAGCATTAGTGGGGTACCCCATAAGAGGAAGAGATGACTGGCAGTAAAAAAAAAAAAGGGTTGGTGAAGAGTATCAGTATAATACAGAAGATAGTTTGCTGGTCTTGTGCCAAAATTTGAAACTATTATTATTGTCATTATTATTATTATTATTATTATTAAGTCAGTAAGCTGGTAGAATCGTTAGTACGCTGGGTAAAATGCTTAGCGGTATTTAGTCTGTCAACACATTCTGAGCTCAAATGCTGCCAGGGTCGATTTTGCCTTTCATCCTTTCGGGGTCAATAAATTAAGTACCAGTTACACACTGGGGTTGATGTCATCGACTGGTCCCTTCCCCCAAAATTTCAGGCCTCTTGTCTATAGTAGAAAGGATTATTATTATTATTATTATTAAGTGGTGAGCTGGCAGAATTCTTAGCACACCAGACAAAATGCTTAGTAGCATTTCATTTGTTTTTACATTCTGAGTTCAAATTTCCGCCAAGGTTGATTTCTCCTTTCAGCTTTTCCTGGGGTCAATGTCATCAACTTGCCCCTTCCCCAAAAATTTCAGGCCTTGTGCCTATTACAGAAAATGTTATTAAGGCAGTGAGCTGGCAGAATCATTACAGCATCAGACAAAATGCAAAATAGTATTTCTTCTGGTTTCAAGTTCTGAGTTCTAACTCTACTGAGGTCAGTTTTGCCTTTTATGCTTTCAGGGTTAATGAAATAAGTACCAGTCGAGCACTGGGGTCAATGTAATCAACTTGTCCCCACAATTTCAGGCCTTGTGCTATAATAAAAAGGATTATTATAATCATTACTATTCAGTAGTCTTACTTTTATCACTTGCTTTCACTACACTACTGAGTGCAGCTCTGTGTGCCTTGGGTATGTGCTGTGGTTTGTTGTGATGCCTTATTTTTACTGTATTGAAAGTGTTTTACGTAGGATGTGTGCAGTACCTAGTAGTGCTATTTTCTGTATGTTGTATATACTTGTAAGTCCTGGTGTTTTTGTTATGTATTTGTCTGAATGCTTTTTATCATACCTAATGCGCCTACTATCATAGGAATTGTTTCTCTTTATAGACTCCACATTTGAGTTACCTTTATTTCCAGGTCTTTGTATTTTGAAAGTTTCTCCATTTCTTTTAGAGAAACATTGTCATCTGTTGGTACTGATACATCAATTAGAAAGCATTTTTCTTTTTCTTGGTGATCTCTGACAACTGTATCCAGCCTATTGGCCTTAATTTTTCTATCTGTGTGTATTGGCATATCCCAGGGTATGGTTGCTTTCTCATTTTCTCATTATTATTATTATTATTATTATTATTATTATTATTATTATTACTATTATTATTATTCAATAGAAGCCAGCATGAACATGAAGGTATAGTGAGTATTTTACATTCTGAAAAGTGACATATTAAATTTTCTGGTTTACTTACTACACAAGTTGTAGATCTTGTAATGGTCTTTATGTTTTGTTTCAAAAAACCTGACCACTTCCTGGAATCAAAGAGAATTATACAGAGATATGATATAATGATGATGATGATGATAATGATCACTACAGTAATGGTTAATAGTAATGATGGTATAATGGTGCCACTGCCCACTGGAAGTCATATGGTGATGAATGATTGGCTCCCAGAAGTAAGTAGAACAGAATGGCGTTTCTGTGTTCCATCTACCAAATCCACTCACAAGGCTTTTGTTAGTCTGGAACTATAGTAGAAGGTGCTGTGCAGTGGGACTGAATCCAAAACTACATGTTTACAAAGCAAGCTTCTTAACCACAAGGCCACCCCTGCACCAATATTATACACAATTGCACCCCCTTTTAAAGGTTCTTTGTCTTGCAAAGTCACTTGGTCACTCTGCCAGTGCAGATGCTACTTAACAAGCACCCAGTTCACATTCTAAAATGGCTGACATTTGGAAAAGTATCCAGCCGTAAAAACCATGCCAAAACTGACCTCACCTGTGTGAGTGCCATGTAAAAAGCACTCAACCCACTCTATGGAGCGGTTGGTGTTAGGAAGGGCATCCACCCATAAAAACCAGGCACTGAGGCATGGTGCAGGCTCCCACCTGGCCAGCTCCTGTCAAACTGTCCAATCCATGCCAGCATGGAAGGAGGATATTAACCCATGACCTACCATTGATCTCATACGAGATCACTTAAAAATTACAAATTTCGTAATTATCTGTCAATATTTACACATATCTAACCTTTTTGCTATATCTACTAGGTATATTTCTCTGATATTCAAATGAGGTTTGCTAATTTTTCACCCAATATCTCGCTTATTTCTATTTCAAATGTTATTTTGAAATGTTATTTTGATCATTCCAGTGTGTTTCTAAGGCTGTTTTATGCTAGAAATCAAAGTTTCATCAAAAAATTCCAGTTAATAGAATTATGGGAGGTAATGGGTTAAACAATGATGATGATGATATATGTTGTTTGTCTGTGTTCAGTTATAATAAAAATAATTTTACATTAATCTGATGGGTTACTCTATCCTTTTTTGGAGTACAAATTTATTATTCTTATACAAGAAAGTTATTGACAGTGACTTCAGCCAGCTAAGCCAACATTGGCAGTCTGATAATGGCTTAGATGGCCGAAACTTTGAAGTCACTGTCAACAACATTCTTGTATCAGAATAGTATATATATATATATATCGTTTAACATCCGCTTTCCATGCTAGCATATATATATATAAAATTATTAGCAACAGAAGTAAGTATTATAAGTGTGTGCACTTGTATAATGTGTTTATGCATACACTTGTCTAGTCATCATGTAATGGTCATAATTGTGCTTCAACATCATACAAGCAAAGTTGTCCGTTTCCGGTCCTCCATGACTAAAACATGTCTGGCCATGGAAACAGGTGAGGGATGGTAAGAGGAAGGGTATCCAGGCATGGAAAACCTGCTTCAATAAACTCCTTTCGATTCATGCAAGCATGGAAATTGGACATTAAATGATGATAATGAATATGTGTGTGTGTGCGTATATATATATATTAGAAAAAATAATAAGGGTTTCAAAGTTGAAAACCCTACAAGAATAGGTGCAAGTGCTAATATTTATAAAACAGGAGACATTAATAAAAATCTGTAAATGTACAACCATCCAGATATATATATATATATATATATATATATATATACACACACACACACACACACACACACAGTTATCAATTGTGGAACACGATTGTCACTACATAAACCTGATGACTGCGTAATGCATAAAAGTACTAGTTTATTGTAAAGTTGTAAAAATTGTAAATAAAACGTGAAAATCAGACAAAGTTGGAATTTCATTGATTAATATATTCTTCTATACAAAACCATACAAACTCAGACACACACACATTATAAATGAAAGGAAAGGCTCCAATTTCCAGAAATTGGACTTGCCTGTTTCCAATTATCAGCTGATAAACTGAACCTGGTTATCTTTTGAATATTCACTGTCTGAATACTTTTTGAAATATGAAATAAAAGCTTGAAGGAAACGCTTAACCTTACATTCTTTCATTTAAAAACCTTTGTGAATGACACATATGATAACAGCTGCTTCAAACACACTTTTGCTTTTATTTTGAGTTCTTATGGTAATATTATAAACATCGTATATATACTTTCAAATGTCATTAATTCTATATTATAATATACATTGTTGCTATCTTCCAATAAGAACATCACATCTGAAGCATCAAGAATTACCAATAACAGATGTTGTACATTCAAAAATTCAGTACTAGAGTTATGGTTGAAATAAAAGCACTTACATGTATAGGGTTTCGATAGAATGCCATTAAACCAGTGGAAGGAAATGACATGGCAATAACTCGCTCTAAATAAAAAAAATAATTAAGAAATTAGTAATAATTAAAATCATTTACTTTTTTATTGCGTTCTTTTTGTTTTACATCTGTGTTTCCTAAGAGCATTCATCATCATTATTATTATTATCATTAGTAAGGTGGTGAGCTGGTTGAATTGTTAGTATGCTGGGCAAAATGCTTAGCAGTAGTTCGTCTCTTTATATTCTGGGTTCAAATTCCGCTGAGGTCGTCTTTGCCTTTCATTCTTTTGGGCTTCATAAAATAAGTATCAGTTAAGTACTGGGGTCGATGTAATCAGCTTATGCCTTTCCCTGAACTTGCTGACCTTCTGCCAAAATTGGAAATCATTATTAATATCATTATTATTATTACCTACACCTTAGCAAAGGCAGAGGTATTGTTTTCAGTTATGTTTGCTTGTTTGTTTGTCCATGGATAAGATATCTCAAGAACCACAGGATGGATTTGGATGAAACTTTCAGGGATATTTTACCTCATGACTGGCACAAACTGATTAGATTTTGGGATTAATCCAGTAACAGACAAGAATTCTTATTTCTTTACTGCCCACAAGGGGCTACACACAGAGTGGGCAAACAAGGACAGACAAACGGATTAAGTCGATTATGTCAACCGCTGTGTGTAACTGGTACTTATTTAATCGACTCCGAAAGGATGAAAGGCAAAGTCGACCTCGGCGGAATTCGAACTCAGAACGTAGCGGCAGACGAAATACCACTAAACATTTCACGTGTCGCGTTAATGTTTCTGCCAGCTCACCGTCTTGCAGACAAGAATTCTGCATTATTTTCCTTGTCTTTTACTTAATTTTTGAGAGCAGTTGGGTTCATTTTTAGTATTCTCATTTGTGAGGGCAGTCAAGTTTATTTTTTGTATTTACACTACACACAATTGGAAGAATTCTTTTTCAAAAGCTGGATAGGGTAACCCATCAAAACACTAATTATTTAAGGGGAGCCTTAATGTGACCATTTGATCTGCTAGATGTAACAACCAAATCTCCCTCAAATCACACCCTAATGTTTAGGAACAAAGGAAAGAAAGGATGCATTGGATAATCATGCAGGTACTGTGTCAGGCAAAAATATCTTTGATCATATATTTGTTCATTTCGGGTTGACCTGGGAGTAAACAACACCACCACACAATTATAAAGTAGCAAGAAGAACCTATTTTCTTTCTAACCAGGCAGACTGAACCAAACAGAGTGATGTGACTTGTCTAAGAAGTACAAACATAATGGCTGCAGTAATATTTGAACTTGTGAGCTTGGGGTTTGTAATTAAGTACATGAACTTTACATCATTAAATATTATAATGAGTTTAGTATGTACAGATCTCAGGTGTACTACAACTTGTTGGAAAAGTATAAGAAGGGACAGAAGGCAGTCGTAAGTCAAGTTAAGGAAGACAGCAATGATAGCCAAAAGCATAGGCATAGTACAGAGAATAAATTTAATTAGCTTTATCTGTGATGTAGCAAAGATGTAAATTAACTATACCTGTGATATAGCAAAGATCTTAATTTAATTAACATTACCTGTGATGTAACAGAGATCCAAATCAAAACCATCTCTCTGGTAACGGCGTTTGTTTTGTGAGACTATTTTACGAGAGGCAGAAGTCAAATATCGATGCTGAATATACATGAAGTAAAGAATCCTCAAAATACGGCTAATTCTCACAATACGTCCAGCAACAAGAAGTCTGGCAACAGAAAATGTTAGAGAGGAAATTATTAAAGAATAATTAGGTGCAAGCATGGAAAAGCGGACATTAAAATTATGAGGAGGGTGGTTTTATATATATATATATCAATGTATCATATATCCGAAAAAGAAACACACTCTAAGACATAGGGCAGTAATGGATTCACAAGTAGTTAAGTCTATGTCTGGTAGAGACCAATGGTTTCGCATCTACAAAGGCGTTATCGCCATGAATGTCTCACCACACTCTAAAGACTTGTCTTCGGCTTTAGGAGCTGACAAGGTTAAGGCCTTTGTGGATGCAAAACCATTGGTCATTCTATGACGGGATATACACTTAACTACTTATATATATATATATATATATATAATAAGGATTTAATAATCCTTAACTTCTACTATTACCGTCTCCAATGAAGGGATACATTGAATTTTCCCTGAAACAGCTGTAAGACATTCTACATAAAATATAAATTTGTTTATACCATTGGTCTCTTTATCTCATTCTTTATATATATATATATATATATATATATATATATATATATATATATATATATATATATATAAACCGAGCCTGTAACAAACACTTCAGCAACAAATTGAAATGGATGAGACAACAACAACCTCAACACACAGGAAAAAAAGACAAATACCCAAATAACATCAACGGGATTCTGATGTCGGACTGCGAACTACCGGAGATATACAATGACATCGCAAACGAAAATAGTCACACACCTGGAATGTATGGCTCAGTACTACTGGATGAAAATGAAGCGTGTGCCGTAGGATTACCACCGAACTATGCAGTGTATAACAAGGTCAGTAAGATCAATTGTCTATCTGAGATTGAAAAAACATTTACTAAGATTAGATGGAGGTTAGGACACCACTACAACAACAACTCAGTTGTAAGAAACCACCACGACAGTAATACGCATAATATTCACAATGCAACCAACAATAACAATGGAAATGGCAACAATAACTACACCACCACCACCACCAACAACAACAATAATGATTACACTACCACCATCAGCAACAGCAATGATAACAGCAATAGCAACAACCACACGAACAGCACCGCACACACCAGGAACAACAACGTCCATCACAATAACAACAGCAACAGCAACAACAGCAGCCACACATACAATGATAACAACAATGGCAACAACACCACCTTAAAAAATCTCTTTTATAACCCGGTTGACAAATCCTATGATATGACCCGAATCTATCCAACGGATTTACCTTTCAACAAAAGAGTATGCATCTCGCCATACACAGATGATAAAACAGAAGCCATGATCTCTTTAGCTAGAAGCAGACTCAAGAAAACATTAACACGTTATATAGCAACTGCACCAACACAAAACGAAGCAGAGGCCCACCAACTCGGTACAGTAGCTGCAATGGGCATACGAAAACTAAAACATAGAGTTAGAAACAATGAAATAGTATGCCTCCCTACAGACAAATCAGGCAGGATATCGGTAGACAGCCTGCAAAACTACACCCATACGATGCAAAAACATATAGAAGATATGAGAGAAGTTACACCGCAAGAATATGAAAAAGTAGAGAAAATTCTCAATGCACACATGGGAATGTGGTGTAACATACTCCAACCAAAGAGACGCACAGCACAGAACTTTGCATCATCCAACAACGACATTCCTACACTCTATGGGTTACGAAAAGACCATAAACCCATTGCAGACCCTATCATGGGCCCACCATGTCGACCGATTTGTGGTGCCAATATTGCCAGCAATTATAGGCTGTCATTCTTCCTCTCACAGATATTAAGACCACACATCGAGATGTCTCCTGATGTTTGTGAAAGCACTGAGGACCTCCTCAGCAGAGTCAATGAATGTAACTGCTCCCATGACCTGACAGATTGTATTATAGGCAGTATGGATGTAGTATCTCTCTATCCATCCATTGACATTGACTTTGCCGTAGAGAGATGTGTTGAAATTATTTCGGTAAGTGAAGTAACCTTCCGTGAAGTGAACACGAGGGAACTAGGCCTCCTCCTAAAGCTCGTTTATAATAATGAATACTTAGATCACCACGACCTAACTAGATTCTGCCCCACCAGGTCAGGACGAGGTAGACCACATACGATCACATCAGCTGCTAGAAAAACCACCGCAGAGCGTTGGAAGGGATGGAATACACCCACCCACGACCCAGAGGATAATATCCAAACACGAAAAATGGTTGCACATGCTGTAGGTGCAAGTCTGAAGACCACCCTGCAGAACCATATAGTTAAATTCAATGAAAAACTATACATGCAGGTCCAGGGAGCGGCTATTGGTGTCAGTGTGGCCGGAGACGTGGCAAGCCTATTCATGACCTGGTGGGACAAAAAGCTGAAAACAACTCTCGAAGAACACTCAATAACACTCAAACTATACGGGAGATATGTGGATGACATTAACATCGTAGTCAAAACACCATCAAACATTCAGACTGAAGAGAACGAGAAGATCGTGATGGAAAACATCCAGAATATAGCTAATACAATACACCAGAGCATCAAGGTAACAATAGATTACCCAACAAGACACCTAAACATGAGACTCCCAGTACTTGACACAGAACTTTGGCTAGAAACAATTAATGACAAAGTTCAAATCCTCCACTCACATTATATGAAACCTATATCTTCAAAGTATGTTATCCATAAGAATTCGGCTCTATCACACAGTGTGAAAATCAATATATTAGTAGCCGATTTGGTTAGAATAATGAAAAACATATCCCCCCTGTGCGGTCCATGGGAGGGGCAAAAACATATTCAAGACTTCATGCATCGCATGCAATTTTCGGGATACAGCCAGAAAGATAGAATCCGGGTATACAGAGGAGCTAACAAGAAATTTGAGGAGATTGTTGTCAAAGATACAAATGGAACACAACCTAGATACCGTAACAAACAGTGGAATAGACTACAAAGGATTAGTAACAAAACAAACAAAAAGACCACGTGGTACAATACCGACAAGTTCCAGGGAGTAATGTTTGTGGACGCCACGCCACACGGAGAACTGGCCCGCAGATTTCGAAAAATCCTCAAAAGTACCAAGTTGAGGATAAATGTTATAGAAAAACCAGGGAGATCAATTAGATCAATAATATGTAAAACATATCCCTTCAGAAGAACAAGGTGTGTTGAGGAGAGTTGCATTGTGTGCAAAAATAGTCCTGGTGCCAACTGCAAAGCCAGAAATGTAGTCTACAAAATAAGCTGTATGGATGGTGAGTGTAAAAACAGAAACACCACATACATAGGTGAGACGGCAAGAAGTTTGGCTGAGCGTGTAAACGAACATTGGAGGGACTATAATAATCAAAAACAAACCTCGGTGCTCTACCAGCATGCCAAAGAACAACATGGTGGTGTACTGGACAGAATTAACATAGAAATCCTGTCTAGACACCCCGGTGACGCATCTTTGCGACAAATACAGGAGTCGGTCCTCATAACTGAAACGCAACCAATTTTAAACACCAAATACACGTAGATGAGGGCCTTACAATTGCCCGTGGTTGCATGTGTTGTTCACACATATGATACGGAATATGAACGTAAATAAATTAATTAAAAAGTCTCTATCTGATCTGATATAAACGAAATTGTTACAAACACACATATGGACGCACATACTTACATATAAGCACGAACACATAAGTGCGTGCACACATATGAGCGTGCACACATACGAGCTTGCACACACTCACATGCTCATACCAAACAGTTTCGAAACAACGCCAAAACAATGCCAGATCATATATTCAAAATAAATGGAAGTGGAGAGACAAGTTACTGAAGAGATTGCAAGAGTGCAATGAAATAATTTAACAAAAAACTATATAAATTAATAAAGGACTGAACCAGTGCGTGTGTTTATTACCGGCATAATGCCTCTCCCAAGGTTTAATTGTATATATATATATATATATACAAGTGCAGGAGTGGCTATGTGGTAAGAAGCTTGCTTCCCAACCACATGTTTCTGGGTTCAGTCCCACTGCATGGCACCTTGGGTTTGGGCAAGTGTCTTCTACTATAGCCTTGGGCCAACCAAAGCCATGGGAGTGGATTTGGTAGACAGAAACTGAAAGAAGCCCGTCGTATATATATATATATATGTATATATATGTATATGTTTGTGCGTCTGTGTTTGTACCCACACCATCGCTTGACAACTGATGTTAGTGTGTTTACATCCACCGTAACTTAGTGGTTCGGCAAAAGCGACTGATAGAATAAGTACTAGGCTTACAAAGAATAAGTCCTGGGGTCAATTTGTTCGACTAAAGGCGGTGCTCCAGCATGACTGCAGTCAAAATGACTGAAATAAGGAAAAGAATAAAAAGAATATATATATATATATATATATATATATATATATATATATATATGTATGTATGTATTTAGAAGGTTGTTTGTCATGGCTGGTCAGAGAGTGACCATTGGTTTCGCACCTATAAAGCATTTAATCTGTATAGGCGACTTGTTTTGAGTGATGAGTTGCCTATACACCTAAGCACTTTGTAGGTGTAAAACCAACGGTCAGTATATGACTGACCACAGCAAACAACCTTCTGTATATACAATTGATCTAATGTTTTAGAGTGTGTTTCTTTTTCGGATATATGAACTATTGACAGTGTGTGCGTGTGTGTGTGGGGGGGGGGGGTGCATGACATACTTGACGTAACTGTGACGGTCTTTCTTTATAATTTTTCCACAGGAGTCTATTCCATAAATACCGGCAAATATCATATCAGTGAAGAAGGATGCGACGACCACCACCATGTCCACAATATCTATCCAGTTATAGAAAAATCTTCGCCTTCATGGAGAAAGTGCAAAAATAGAAAGAAAGAGAGAAAGACAATAACTTTAATTATTATGATGATGATGATGATAATATGCTGTCTTTTATTATTTGCCACAAGGGTGGAACTTTACAAGAAACAACTATTTCAACGGCGACAGAAACAGAAACATTTCTATTTTATATGATATAATAGTAAGGTACGGGATAGGGTTACCCAATGATGGTGGTGTGAAGACGGTTTCGATGCTGGTTGATTGAGTCATTCTTCAGCCTCCGAAGTAGTTTGCGTAGACTCAAAGGTAGAGTTACGGAGCGGCTCTTAGTGGTCCTGTGTCTTTGAAGGTGCAGCGCTAAGAGGTCAAGAAAAGGCGGGAACGCTTTGATATAGGATGACCATGCATGCACATGAGGGACTTCCTGCATACCTTCTGGAAGACATGTTCCTGCGCATGCGTGGATGAACTTTCTCAAAATGGTGACTGGTATTAGGCGTCACTACAGTACCAAGGAGTTTGAATCAAACTGTTTGAATCAAACTGTTTGAATCTATACATGTGTGAGTGTTAAATAAAACGAGACAACAAAGTCAAGGCTTTGTGGAATTTTCAGGACATTTATAAAGAGAAAGATAGTCTCACAGCTGTTTCTGGGATATTAGGGATATTCCTTCATCAGAGACGATGCGAGAAGCTTAAATAGAGGAAAATATTAGAATTTAACCTTCTCACATCGTCTCTGATGAAGGGATATCCCTAATATCCCAGAAACAGCTGTAAGACTATCTTTCTCTTTATAAATGTCCTGAAAATTCCACACAGCCCTTGTTATCTCATTTTATTTAACATATACATGCTCATACAAGACCTGCATTAGGTTCTTCACTCGTATCATTATCAAACCTAGAGCCTAACTATGGTCCTTCTATAGCACTTACATAGTGTTACCTGCCACCTTGGGTCTTCTGGATACCAATACCTCTCATACTTATATATATATATATAATAATATTAGGGATAAGAATCCAAATTTACAGGTAAAAACTCAATTAAATTCAATTTATTAAAAATTAAAATTAAATTAAGTTTCACAGTATAAAATATAAATATATAGTTTTAGGAAAAAGAACCAAGGTTCATGAACTCATCACTGAAAATTCACTGTCACATATAGAAAAATTAATAAGTAAAAGCACAATAATTAAGTATAATATAATACAAAGTAAATATCATAAGGTAATGATAATATATGTGACAGTGGATTTTCATCGATGAGTTCATGAACCTTGGTTCTTTTCCCTAAAGCTATATATATATATATATACTAAAAGGCTATCTTAGCTCCTCATTTGTGTCACTTAAAGTTTTGTGGATGTGGAAAAAAAAAAAAAACAACCACTCATTTGACAAAAAAGTTCTGCAATGCGATGCCACACCATGGCTGCAGTCCAAAGATTGAAACAAGTAAAAGTCAAAACAGTTATCTAAATTTGATGAGGTAAAAAAAAAAACATCATATACAAACCCTTTATAGAATATCCGTGCACCAACTTCAAGCATGAAATATGTAATGATGACATGTGATGTTATTTCCAGCCCATTATTTGTATCACATTCGTATATGGACAAGTCAACGATGACAAGTATAAAATCAGTGAGGATCAATATCAGTGTGAAGATGCGAAATACAATGTGCTGGACGACTCGCTGTACCCTCAACTGCATGGCTCTGTTAAAACAGAAGAACAGAAATGCAAATAATAGTTTTGAATTTTGGCACAAGGCCAGCAATTTTAGGGGAAGGAGATAATTTGATTACATCAATCCCAGTGCTTGATTGATGCTTATTTTTTTTTTTTTTCAACTCCAAAAAAATTAAAGACAATGTCGACTTGGTGGAATTTGAACTTGGAACATAAAGCCAAAAGAAATGCAGCTAAACATTTTGTCCAGTGTTCTAACACTTCTGCCAGCTTTCCACCTTTAGAAATACAAATCATACCAGTGACATCAATAATCCTTTCTACTATAGGCACAAGGCCTGAAATTTGAGGGGAGGGGCTAGTCAATTACATCAACCCCAGTACTCAACTGGTACTTATTTTATCGACCCTGAAAGGATGAAAGGCAAAATCAACCCTGGCAGGATTTGATCCCAAAACATAAAGATGACAAAAGACCGAAATACCTGGTACCCTACTGTACTCAAGAAGACCCCCCCCCCCCCAGCCTCCACAGTAGAAGTGTTTAGGCTGCCCCCACTCACCTTGGTGAAGAAGATTTGCCTGTAAGAGTCTTGTGCTGGTGTCATGTAAAAAGCAGTCATGTCGGCACTATGTAGAAACACTCATGCTGGTGCAATGTTAAAAGCACCAACACACACTGTAAAGTGGTTGGCATTAGGAAGAGCAACCAGCCATAGAAACCAAGCCAAATCAGACTGGAACCTGGTGCAGCTCTCCAGCTTGCCATAAAGTAATGTGCTAATGATTCTGCCAACTCAATGCCTTAGTGACAGCATCTATAATAAGTGTCTGGAAGCAATAAAATTAACTCTTCTGATACTAACCCACCTGAGGTTGCTCCTGGCTCTACGATACATTCTTCAGGTTTAAAAATGATCTGAATTAAAATCATCCACCAAAATTTCATGTTGATTTATGTTCCAAACACTAACATAAAGTTATTTTACTAAATTCTTCTTCATTTTCAAAATTAACTGACACAAGATCAGTGTATTTCAACAATAGAAACATGATAAGAAAAGGGTAGGTTAAAGACTGTCCCAAACCTATAGATTTGTTAGATTTGATTTTGACCCAGTTTCTGCAGCATTAAGTGATTCAGAGTGCATAACTCTCCCCTGTGCAGGATGCTAGTTCATTGTATGGTTAACCGTTAGTTACCACTGGTACTCGTTTTTAGCTGATTGAACTGGAGCAATATGAAACACAATGATACAATGCACTATCTAGTTTGAGAATTGAACCTATGACCTAACAATTTTAAGACCAACACTCTAACCACCCCACCATAGGCCTTTATACGAAACAAAATAGTTGGGTAAGGCAAGTGTGTGTTGTGAGTAGAATTGGGTAGACAGCAACTACACAAGTTTGTCACATGTGTGTGATTATGTGAAAGAGACACACAAAGAGAAGACAGAAAGATTTTCCATAGCTGAATGCTCTGTCAGTTTCCCATGCTTACCTGTTCCCAACTAATGTAATATTTAATATCTTCTCTACTCCTTCAGACATGGACAGCACAATGGCCCGACATGTTTTAATGAAAAATTACGAATGAACAACACTGCTTGTCTGAGGGTAATGTTCTGTTTTGCAATCAGTACGTGATATCCAGACAAGGAATATAATATATGTCGTCGTCGTCTTCTTCTTGTTCTTCTGCTACTACTTCTACTGCTACTACTGCTACTACTACTACTGCTACTACTACTGCTGCTACTACTACTGCTACTACTACCACCACTACTACTACTACCACCACTACTACTACTACCACCACTACTACTACTACCACTACTACCACCACTACTACTACCACCACTACTACTACCACCACTACTACTACTACCACCACTACTACTACCACTACTACTACTACTACTGCCACCACCACCACTACTACTACCACCACCACCACTACCACCACTACTACTTCATCATCATCATCATCACTATTTAATGTCCATTTCCCATGCTGGCATGGGCTGAATGGTTCAATGGGAACTGGTAGTGAGCCATAGGACTGCCACAAGCTTCAAAGCCTGCTCTGGTATGGTTTCTTAATGTTCTTCTTAATGCTAATCACTTTATAGAGTAATTTTTAAGTTTATCTCTGTAGATTTCCTATAGAATTCAGAGCCAGCACTGAAAGTTCCGAAGTTTCATTTATGAATATGTATGCATAAAACGTGATCAAAGATAGAAAAAAAAGAGACAGAAAGAGAAAGGGTGAGAGAGAGAGAGAGAGATCAATGTACTGGTGTACTTACTCTAAAGTTGTTTTTGGAGTGCTTGCTTTATACCCAGCAGGATCAGGCATGAACTTTGTTGGTGAGGTACTCAAAGGTTGCGCAGTCGATTTAATATTCAGTTCATCTTTACCATTTTTGAATCCGACCTGAAGCCGAGAGGAAGTGGAGATCTGTGTGTCTTGAATATCAATGGACAATGTTGCTGTTTGATCTTCACTTGACACACTGACTGAAACGTCTTCGTTTTCAAATTGGCCATACTTAAACATTCTCCCAGTTTCAACAGTCAAATCTGGTGCACTGAAACAAAAGGAAACAATTTCATTGATTAGCCTATTAGCATTTGAACTGGCTAAAATCCGGCCCAAATATTCTTCCTGTTTTATATTCAAACTGGCCAGATCCAGCCTCTCACACCTATACTACAATATCATGTGAAAACTAAATAATCGCATCACTGAAGTCTCAAAGCTATGGGACAATGCATGTGTAATTCAAAATAACTTGAATATATAAATGCTACATTTGACAGGGGTTAACAACAGACAAACATAAAGGTAATGAGAATGGTGGGAGGAAGTAAAATAGTGGTGGGAGGAGGTAAAATGGTGCTGGGAGGAGCCAATGTGTTGATTTTTCTTTATATATTTTATAAAGGCACAGGCAAAATTGTGATTAAGAAGCTAACTATGGATCTACATGGCTTTGGGTACATTCTCACTGCATGGTATCTTGTTGGGCAAGTGTCTTCTACTATAGTACTGGGCTGACCAATGCTTTGTGAGCGAATTAGGTAAGTAAAAACTGTGTGGAAGCCTATGCGTGTATGTATGTATTTGTATGTGTGATGCTGAACCTTTTGGATGAGATGACAACGGAGCGAAATACCTGGTCAAGCGATGCTGGGGAAGACAAACAAACACTCAAACATACATATATATATATATATATATATATATATATATATATATATATACATATATATATATATATATAAAAGACGGGTTTCTTCCAGTTTCCGTCTACCAAATCTAGACAAGGCTTTGGTCAACCCGAGGCTATAGTAGAAGACACTTGCCCAAAGTGCCATGCAGTGAGACAGAACCCGGGACCATGTGGTTGGTAAGCAAGCTACTTATTTCTTTACTGCCCACAAGGGGCTACACACAGAGGGGACAAACAAGGACAGACAAATGGATTAAGTCAATTATATCGACTCCAGTGCGTAACTGGTACTTATTTAATCGACCCCGAAAGGATGAAAGGCAAAGTCGACCTCGGCGGAATTTGAACTCAGAACGTAGCGGCAGACGAAATACCGCTAAGCATTTCGCCCGGCGTGCTAACGATTCTGCCAACTACTTACCACACAGCCACTCCTGCACTGTGTATTTGGACTTTTTTGTGCCAATTCAGCTTCCCTCTCATTATCTTTTATCTGGTTCAGTCATTGGACTGTGGCCATTCTGGGGCTCTGCTTTTAAGGGTTTACGTGAACAAATCAACCCAAGTACATAACTTTTTTAAAGTTTGGTACTTATTCTATCAATTTCTACGGATGTAAGCCAACCAACACCACTTGTCAAGCAGTGGTGTGGGACAAACAACACAAAGACACACACACACATAAGCATATATATATATATATATATACATACATATATATATATATATATATATATACTCACACATACATACATATAAATACACACACACACACATATATATATATATATACACAGACACAAATATATATGTTTGCCGTGGCCGTTGCCAGTACTGCCTGACTGGCCTTCGTAGGATTTTCGAGCAAGATCGTTGCCAGTGCCCCTGGACTGGCTCTTGTGCAGCTGGCACGTAAAATACACCATTTTGAGCGTGGCCGTTGCCAGTACCACCTGACTGGCCTTTGTGCAGGTGGCATGTAAAAGCACCCACTACACTCTCAGAGTGGTTGGCGTTAGGAAGGGCATCCAGCTGTAGAAACTCTGCCAAATCAGATTGGAGTCTGGTGTTGCCATCCGGTTTCACCAGTCCTCAGTCAAATCGTCCAACCCATGCTAGCATGGAAAGCGGACGTTAAACGATGATGATGATGATGTATATGTATGTGTGTATGTTTCCATCTACCAAATCCATTCACAATGCCTGGGGCTATAGTGGAAGACATTTGCCCAAAGTGCCATGCAGTGGGTTTGAACCCAAGACCATGTAGTTGGGAAGTAATCTTCTTAACCAGTTATTTCTTCTTTTTTCTTTTCTTTTCTTGCAACTGGAATAATATGAAGAAAATATTGCAAGTGAGAGCTGTCAGCTGTCTCAACAAAACAACTGCTTTTGGAAAAAGAGAAAAAAAAGACATTCTTCATTCAAGCCCTTACCCAACCATATCACCTGTTGTTTGAGAGAGAGAGAGAGAGAGGAGGGAAGACGAGGGAAAGAGATAATTGTTGAAATGGTGAATAGAGACTGTGTGTGTATATGTGTGAAAGAGAGGGCAGGAGAAAAAGAACATATTTAATAATCTCGTACATGCCAACTATATACCAACAGCGATTTTAAATAGCTGTTGCCTTTCTGTGAGGTCTTTACAATGGTGATTCCAATAACAGGTTAGAATTTCAACTTAAATATATTTTCATTGTTTCTTGAAGGACAGAGAAATTCAATCATTATGTTGTGAGCAAGAAGAGTGAAGGAAACATAAAAGAGGAGGGGAGAACATGCTAAATTAGCATTCTTTTCTGTTCTGTTTCTGCAGCCTGACAAAATAATTTAGTATTCAAAAAAGAAGCATCAGTTGGTCAATTTTTTGGGGACAAGCCAGCAACCATACAATAACTTAGGCTTCATGAGTAAAGGTACATGGCCTAGTGGTTAGGGTGTTGCACTAACAACCGTAAGATTGTGGTTTCAATTCCTGTGGCACGTAAAAAGCACCCACTACACTCTTGGAGTGGTTGGTGTTAGGAAGGGCATCCAGATGTAGAAACATTGCCAGATCAGAGTGGAGCCTGGTGCAGGCTTCTGGCTTGCCAGCCCTAAGTCAAACCGTTCAACCCATGCCAGCATGGAAAGCAGACGTTAAACGATGATGATGACGCATACACCCACACAGAGTTTACATATTTTCTATTTAGCAAGCCTACTTGCAAAATATCAGTCAGTCTGAGCCATGCTAGTACCTAGGCAATATAGTTGATCATACTGGTCCAGTATTTACCTGTATGCGACAGGTGGTATATCTTATTGATCCAAGAAAGACTAAAAGCAAGGTGAATGTGGGCAGGATCTGAATTGAGAGCATAGCCAATAATAATGTACTTAATTAGTACATACTTTACTACTGAGCCAGGGAAGAGAAAAGTCAAAAATCCACATTGGATATTGACCAGCAGGTTTTCATTCAGGCTGGATATAGGTTACATCAATCTCACCAGTGTATAAAGGACTACACTGGTTATAGCTGTTGCCCTCACCCCACCCTATTACTCCACCTCGAACTCCTTTTCCTTTTTATTCGGATGTAGTTTGAGTGAGTTGTTCTTTACTAGTCATATAGGTGGCCATTATTTGTATGAGTAACAGCAGCACAAATTCAGAAAACAAAAACATTAAAAAAAAAAAAAAACTGGTACTCTATCGGTTACAGTAACAAAGGTTCCAGTTGATTCAATCAATGGAACAGCTTGCTTGCAAAATTAATGTAAAAGTGCAAATCTAAAATATCCAATGAGTTTTGTAGTGGTTGTGAGGCGAGGTAGAAATCCCATAGTTGTATGAATGTTGCTTTCTGATCGGTGTTAATTCAACAATGTTTTGTCATCTGGACAAACAACTGATGTGTTTACATCTCAATGTCTTCTCAGGAACTGATTATTGCCTTTCAAAACTCGCGCTTCACCACTGTGTCATGTGTATCCTTCCGCAGCCAGCAATGATTGAATGTTTTGGGCGTATATATATATATATATATATATATATATATATATATATATGTATACATGTCTCTTAAAGGATAGAGCTCAAAATCAATGCATTGAAGATACTTTATTGCAGCAACAATTATAACAACAGAAACAACCACAATAAGCCAAACCTATGCACATTTCAATAGGGTATCCCGGAAAAATAAACCACATCATCAGATGTCTCGTAAAATATTGTAACAAATTACAACATATTACAAATTTCTGGATACTCCATCTCATCAGGGTCGCATTATTGCCATCACCAATACTATTATTAGCAAAACACACACATCATCCAAGAG
>NC_142934.1:19451673-19471673 GCF_046866305.1 Octopus bimaculoides | reverse complement strand
CAAACGTAGGATGGCTGTGAAGACAGCTTAAAAAGTTGGGTAAATACCCATTAAAGGCCAGAATTTGAGAGGAGCAGGGTTTGATTCCCTGTGGAGGCTTCCTGGCCACTTTTTCTGTCTTCTAAAGGGTATTTATCTAATTTTCTAAGCTTATTTATCCGATTTTCTAAGCTGTCTTCATTTGAGAATTCCTTTGTTTTCTGTATAATACCAAGTCACTCAGTGCTTACGAGTTTGTTTACAATATGTGTTTGTATACAGGGTGTCCCAAAATTAAGGCAACCAACTGTTTTCAATTTTGCCAAAGCAAAATATAGTTATATTTCAGGTTTGAGCATTGCAGTGCAATGGTAAAGGAAACACAATTATGACACTACCACATTTATTCAATATGACCACCTCTGTTTCAAATCATAGCTTTAAGTCTAGATCCAAATTCTTCACATGTGGCACGCAGCTGTTCTTGCTGGATCGAAGCCCATTCCTGGTGCAGTTTTGTCTTCAGAGCATCAAGCAAAGCATGAGAAGTGTTCAAGATCCTCGTCTCCAAATTGACAAAATAGAAAAATCTAATGGATTGAGATCGGGGCTACTTCAGGGTTATACATTTTTACCTATGAACAATGGAATGTTTCTCTGAATCCAGTGTTGTGTCTGTTTGGAGCTGTAGGATGGTACCGAGTCCTGTTGGAGGCTCCAAGGTGCATCTTGAAAGTGCTCATTCACCCATGGAAGCAATTCAACTTCCAGAATGTTGCTAACGTATCACTGGGTGTTAATTTTAACACCTGAGGGCACAAAAACAAAGGGAGGCCGTCCAGTGGCTGTCTCAGTTGCCCAAACCATTGACACATGCAAGCATGGAAAAGTGGACATTAAACAATGATGATGATGATGTAATGTGAGTGCCATGTTTTAAATAATATGTATTACAATAAGTGGTAAGGCTGGGATTTTCTGGTTACTATTTACAATTCAATCATTGTTGAAAACGAAAGCCTAATCCAATCTATCAGGTTTCAGCATATCCTGTTCGAATATTTTTAGATCATGCTTTTCTTTTTTCCAGTTATTTAAATAATTTCAGCATCGTTTTTACATTTAAAACTGTTTGATACTATTTTTTGTCAAAGAAAACCATGGTCTTAGATTTGATTTCTTTTATTTCTACTGAACAGTGTTTCCAGGTTTGTGTGAATTGCAATGATGCATAGCAGTGAAATATGAGCAGTTAATCCAGAAAATGTGCCAAAAAAAAATGGCTGTGTGGTAAGTAGCTTGCTTACCAACCACATGGTTCTGGGTTCAGTCCCACTGCATGGCACCTTGGGCAAGTGTCTTCTACTATAGCCTCAGGCCGACCAAAGCCTTGTGAGTGGAACGGAAACTGAAAGAAGCCTGTCATATATATATATATATGTGTGTGTGTTTGTCTCCCCCACCATTGCTTGACAACCAATGCTGGTGTGTTTATGTCCCCATCACTTCGCGGTTCGGCAAAAGAGACCGATAGAATAAGTACCAGGCTTCCAAAGAATAAGTCCCGGGGTCGATTTGCTCGACTAAAGGCGGTGCTCCAGCATGGCTGCAGTCAAATGACTGAAACAAGTAAAAGAGTAAAGAGTATATATATTTAGTATTAAGCTCCAGCGGATGTGTAATGTGCATGACGAATGGCACCCAGAGATAAATTGGGTGTAATTGGAATCTGATGTAGCACGTACCCATACAAATTTATGGAGGGTGAAAGCTAAGTAAAGGAAACACTAAGCAATCCAAGTGGAAGGAACCTGGAAGAAAATGGTAAAAGTTGATCTCAACAAGCTGAGACTCACAAAGAAGATGACAAAAGAGTGCAACAAATGGCGAGACACTGAGAAAAGACTCATCCATCCCATGCAAGCATGAAACACACAGATGTGAATAAATATTGCAAGTTCAGAGAATTGCGGTTGTTTTAGTAACATCAGCAAAAGACATTGCATAGACGGGGAAATTTCAGTGAAATAAACTATTCAAGTAACTGTAGAAAAAGAGAGAGGTCACAGTTAAATGGTGTACTACTAGTTGTGTGATGGGCGTGTAAAGGTTTATCTACTAAGTGAACTAATGGTCTTTAATATCAACTAGATAAATTAAACAGTAATATGCTCAAATTGATAATACAACTGTACATTATCTGCTAATGATATAATTAATAAAACAGATCAACATTATCTAGATCAACCAACTGATTTCATTATCTAAGATAGCTAGACATATTCACATCATTAATACTTTCAGGTTAAAGGTTGAATAGT
This sequence comes from Octopus bimaculoides, assembly GCF_046866305.1. NCBI lineage: Eukaryota > Metazoa > Mollusca > Cephalopoda > Octopoda > Octopodidae > Octopus > Octopus bimaculoides. Next base: position 19,469,373 of record NC_142934.1, on the reverse strand, counting down.
ACACCTTCCCAATATCTCATATGCTTTTAATCCACATTTTCATATTTGTATAAGAAATCCTCCTCATTATTGTTACTGGAACATAGGACCTGATCAACCCTGATCAAGCGGCCCTGTGATGTTGATTGACTAAAAGTTTGTGTATCACGCTGATCCAAAAGTACTATGCCTTCTCACCAACTTGACTATGCATTTTTATATACTGTGGTTTATTTTATAGAGTGTAGTGAGGCAGTCTGAGTGTGTTGCATTTTCACCAATGTCCATTCTGTTCCTCTAAGCTTGTAGAGGAACTGGTGGGAGTTCTACATAAAGAAGTAGATGAAGTGGAGTGCAACAGTTGCTATACTTTTGCATCTATCATTGGTGGTGTGAGTTCCAACAACATATTTGGGACTTCTGAGTTTGATGATGATGCTATTAGTGTGTGCATATGCATGTGTATACATATGTGTTTTATAGGTTTGTCTAGACCAGAGCTCTGCAACCGGTATGCTGTGGCACACTGGTGTGCCACAATGTGATGCTAGGTGTGCTGCAGTGTAACTTGAATATAATTTATTTCCCTATGCTTTTAGTTGTTTTTAGTTCAGGTGTGGCACCAGATTTTGAAAAGAACTGCAAGTGGAAAAAGGTTGTGGAGCACTATCCAATTAGTAAAAGATTAAATTTTCACTATATCATATTTATTAGTTATATATTTTTCCATCAATTGTTAAGAAATAAATTTTTTAATTTTCCTTTCAAATTGCTCCTATATTTATTCATATTTGTAGAAACTGACTTGGGGAAATCCCCAGCTTTTTGGGCTTGCTTTGCTTGACATCCCCCACCCACTCTCTGAGGAGAGGGTGGGCATTTAAAATTGATTTGCTTAGGGCGTCAGTTACCCTAGGGCAGGGGTTTTCAAACTGTGGTCCACAGACCACAGGGGGTCTACAAGGACAAGACAGGGGGTCCGTAGACAGCAAATACTATTTATGGGCAATTTGATTTTATATATGTTTTTTAATTGAAATCTTTTAATTGACAATAAACCTATTTGTTAAATAAATAAATGTAAAAATGTTATTTTAAGCAAATATTTATGTATAAATTTCATAAATGTTTATAAGGGGGTCCCTAAAGTAGAGCCTGAAATATAAAGGGGTCCGCAAGTCAAAAAGTTTGAAAACCTCTGCCCTAGGGCGTCAGTTACCCTAGGGCTAGCCCTGCCGTCATCAGAACCTCAAAGAGAACATAAAGCACTGGAGGTGTAAATCATGTGGCCGTGTATACCTTTCTGAGGCTAGATATATCAACCATTGGAAGTCCCATGAGAGATCAACTACATGCAATATCCTTGCTCCTAGTCTGGGTTATTCAATGTGTATAGTGCATGGAAAGGCTTGCAATTCAGTTCCATGTCTAAAGAGACACACCGTAATCCAGAGATTATAGATCACAAAGTGATCCAATCAATCCAGTGGAAGTTGTAACTTTCGTTGGCCACCTAAGCTTCAAACCATGCAGATCTGCAATGGGATTGAATAGCCATGTGAGAGGTCATGGTTGGAAAGTCAGAAATGCCATTGAGAACAAGGAAGCTCAGAAAGGCAGCAATCATATGTGCAGATCAATGCTCTGCAACCATTTTTCACTTGTAGTACACTTACATTCTTTTCAAAATTTGCACTAAACATATAACTAAAAGTATAGGGGAAAGAATTATGTTCAGGTTACATTGCGGTACACCTAGCATCGTCTCGTGGCACACCAATGTGCTGTGGCATACTGGTTGCGGAGCACTGGTGTAGATAGCGAAGTCACTGTGCGTGTGTCTGTGTGCGCGCGCGCATTACTATCTCCATCTTGCATGAAAGCATGTCTGGCCACATGGAAAAGTTACCTTACTTGGAAGGGTATGTTTTGAGAGTTATTTAGCTGTTATTTCCAGCAGATTGTACAGCCACAAAGAGACTGCAATATTGACCAAAAGTGATGAGGGTTTTTATTTTTTTCCTTTATGTGTTAGGAGAGTGTAATGAAAGACCATTCAACATTTCTTTCAATCTTTCCAAGCACGCCACCCCCTTCTGCTGTATCCAACTGCTTGGTCATTCTTTGATAAAGGAAGTTAGTGAAGTGTTCCTTACAATAGTGAGGTGTTCCTTACAATTTGGTTTGACAGTTTGACCCAATAACAAGACAGATGGAGAGGTGCATGTGACAAAAGAAAAGCAATTAATTTCTGGACAGCTCAATAGAACTTTTTACTTTCTTCACTTTTCCTCCTCTGTATATGTGTATATAAGCATATACACACACACGTGTGTGTGTGTATGTAAATGTGTGTATACACATGCACACAAGAATATATATACCTACAAACATTACAAACACATTCATGCATGTTTATTGCTTAACGATGACACCTGGCGGTGGTAAGCAAGACTAACAGCCAAACAATTCAAATGATGCAATTAAAGCACCCCTGACTTGATTGTTAATTAAAGGTGAATGCCATTCCAAGACACACATTTCACGTGTGTATATATACACAAGTGTGTGTGTGTGTGTGTGTGTGTGTGTGAGAGAGAGAGAGAGATGGGGGGGGGGGACATGGCTTGTGGTTAGGGTGTTGCACTTATGATTGCTAAATCGTGTTTCTGTTTCTACACCAGGTGGTGCATTGCGTTCTTCAGCAAAACCCTTCATCTCATTTTGCCTTGCAATTACTTCAGCACCTGACATGTGGTACACCATGCACCAGTTCAGACAACGTTTGATTTGATGAGGAGAGAGAGATAATGTGTGGCACAAGCATTTTATCACTATAAACAAATTATTTATGCAGGTCGTTCAGCTTTCGCTAAACGCACACATGGCATCTTCGATGGGAGAGTCCATCATATATATATATATATATATATATATATACATACAGGCAGGACTATGGCATGGGGTGAGTGAAATATATGATACACATGCCACGCCCACCTAAGTCATAGTTCTGCCTTTTCCCATCATGCTCTTGCTTTTTGCACTCACCCTTTCTTCGGTCTCTTCTGTCACTGCCAAACATTCTCCTTCCAACATCACCCCTATATATACCTGCCTTCTTATCATGCTCGTTCTTTCAAAATACCCCACCCATCCATTCTGGTCCTTCTGATTTCATTGCCCTTTTTTTTCTCTTTCTCTCACCAATTTCCCTTATCAGTCACCTACACAAATGTCCATATACTTGTTTACTGAGTACTCTCTAAATCTACATTTGTGAAGGTGCATGGCTTAGTGGTTAGGGCATTCGGATCACGATTGTAAGGTCGTGAGTTCAATTCCCAGTGACGCGTTGTGTCCTTGAGCAAGACACTTTATTTCACGTTGCTCCGGAATTCTAATGGGAAAAAAATATTTTGTGTCCAGACCACGATAACCTATCCAACCCAATTCAGCATGGTTAGTGAACATAAAACAATGATAATAATGATGATAACGATTAAATATGTTCGTGTGTGCGTGTATGTGTGTGTGTGTGCACGCGCATGCATGCATGCATGCGTCTCCTTGTTTTGACACTGTGCATTAATTGCAAACAAATGGTATCATCATACAAGCAATGATGTTTGTTGGCAATCTTCTGTGTAATCATGTGTGGATGAGGGGAATATATCACCTTGCTTGAAAACAGGTGCAGGTTGGTGACAGGAAGAGCATCCCACAATGGAAAATATCTGCCTTAGCAAATTTCATCTGACTCATACAAGCATGGAAAAAAAAAATGTTAAAACAATGATGATCATGATTATCAGCCTCATCATCACCATCGTCTTTTCGTGCTTGCGTGGGTCAGATGGAATTTCTTGAGGCAGATTTTCAATGACTGGATACCCTTCTTGTCACCAACCCTTACCTGTTTCTAGGTGGGAGTAATATTCCTCCATGTATATGTGTGTGTGTGTGTGTGTGTGTACAATGTCCAACCCATACCAGCATGGAAAATGGATATTGAAGGATGATGATGAATAGGCTTCTTTCAGTTTCTGTGAACCAAATTCACTCGTAGATATAATACAAAATTTATGGAGGAATTCAAGATACACACACACACACACACAATAGGTGGTAAAGATGTTTAAAGGCCCATTGTTAAAAAATATCAAGAGATGAGAAAATTTTCAAAGTTTATAGTATTTGTAAACAAATATAGAGAAATTTGCGTGTAGGAAGGCTAAATATGTTACATAATAATACAATGAAATGCTAGGTGAATGTAAAAAAAAGAATGCGATGTTAGAAATCTTGCCTAAGGGGATAAAAATACCGAAGACATAGGAAGATGAAGACAAATCTAAAACAGTTTGATGTAAAATAAAATAAGAAAGGACACCAAAAGAATAAAAGAAAAGAATCACAGGTAGTAAATGCATTAAACTGAGATATGGTAGGTAGGATGAGTAAATAATTAAATTAAAAAATGTGGATAAATAAAATACATAAGATTAGATATAAAATAATCAGCAAAGCAACAGAAACTGGCATGAATTGAAATGGGGATAAAATGAGAAAAATAGTGTATTAAAATAAAAGAATAAAGAAAGGGGTTAATTAGGAGAAAAGAAAATGAACTGAAGGGAGACAGTGAATGAAATAAATGAACGAAATTTATGTATATAGTGTCAAAGATAAAAAATTTAGAAGGCCAGGTAAAATGTATATATATGCTGGCAAAAATGAGTAGTCATGTGATGGATCAGTGTCCCATATACATACCATAGGGAATATACATATCATAAAACCGGGCAGCTGGCCCTTATGAGTTGGTATGACTCAAGAAGGTATCTTTACCTTTTTTCTTTTTACTCACATTCAACATGTGTGTGCATGCATGCATGCATGCACACACACACACACACACACACACACACACACACACACACACACACACACACGTCAACTCTGACAAAAGAACTCTGCAAGTCTTCACTCAAATAGCTTGTCACTCTCTCCATGTACCCCACACACCACCACCTCATCCCATCTACCCAATCAGACCCCTATATCTTTCTTAGTCCACTCACATTCTTACTCAACCTATATTATTGGTTACAGCTAACCGTATATATTTTTAAATACCTGCATTTAAACATATTTCAAAGAATCCTTGTCTGTTTTTTATTTTCCTTTACTCAAACATCATCATCAACATCATGAATGTTAATGTTGGTCTTTCTCGTTATGCTAATCAGTTGTCCAATTAGTTACAGCTTATTATTGCCAGTATATTCTTCAAACTTCCAAGTCCAAACAGAAAAAAAACCTGTTAAAGACTGCAATATTTTTTCCAACACATAGTTAATCTCTCTCTGTCATATACATACATATATATATATATGCATGTGTATGTATACATACGCACACATACAGATGTATATGTAAGTATGTTGGAATTTAAATGGAATTATAGATAAAAATAGTCAAGTATTAATTGAAGGATCACTAAATACACATAAGTAGAGTAATTAAATTTATTTTTACAAGCAGAATGTTGACAGACAGTCTGATGAAGGCAACAAAACCAAAACTTTGATGTCACTAATAACCTATTCCTTATATATACATACATATATATATATATATATCTTTTCAACCTCGTTCATCTACTCTTCTATTTCTGCGCAGACCATAATCCCATTATTAGTTCTTTTCATTATTCTCTCAATCTCATTACCATGTAAACATGTAAATATAGTTTCAATAGTTTCGTCTTCCTCGTTGTTGCCTTATGATAACCTTAGCACAAGCATATCCTTAGCTGCCACATATTCATTTATTCAAGTTTATCACACAGTCACTTGTTTCTCTAATTTTGTCATAGATTGGCTCACCGAAAACTCTAAGATTTTTCAATTCTATTTTACTATTATCGACATTTGCTGTTTCATTAAATTATGCAACTCAAATCCCAAAAGAATATTTTTCTCCCTCGTGTTCTGACCACCCTACCTCAAAAGAATTCCAACTGTCTGTTTTTTATGTTTTATTCATATTCTTATAAAATTAATGTGGGATATAGAATATGGAATATATAGTATATATAGTAAAATGAAATGAAGTATTGAATGTCTTCTCGAAGCCTTTGACGAAATAAAGAGGGATGTAGCTTCACACGATGTAGAAGACAACTGGAGGTTTCTACAGGACAACCTGCTGAGGCCCACTGCCCAGATCTGTGGATGGTGCAAAGTCCCCTCTCAACCCAAAATAATATGGTGGTGGAACAATGCTCCAGCTGACAGTTTTTGGACATTTTCATATTTCAATATATTTTATATAATTTAGTTTATTATAATTAAATAAAAATATTAATGCACACACACATACATACATACAAATAACTAAACATACTTTCTTCTACCTAGTCTGCTGGAGTATCGCAACCAATCAACATGTGACTTCCTTAATGTCCTTTTGCTGTGATGATATTTCACTCAAAATCTTCAAAATGCAAACTTTGGCTTTGTACCAAAATGTGAAACCATTATTTCATTATATTTCTTATTTCTTTATTGCCCACAAGGGGCTAAACATAGAGGGGACAAATAAGGACAGACAAAGGGATTAAGTCGATTACATCGACCCCAGTGCGTAACTGGTACTTAAATTTATCGACCCCGAAAGGATGAAAGGCAAAGTCGACCTCGGCGGAATTTGAACTCAGAACGTAACTGCAGATGACATACTGTTAAGCATTTCGCCCGGCGTGCTAACGATTCTGCCAGTTCACCACCTTTTCATCATATTTCTCTCTCTCTCTCACATGATATCACATACAACCAGCCTGCTATCCACAGCTCATTTTCCCTCTTCTTATCTAATAATTTTCTATTTGATTTTTTTAGGTATCCTGCAAGCTGGTACTTAGTTATATTGGTCTTCTCTTATCTGTTGGCTTTGTCTTAAACTTTCTCTTATTTCTTATCTTTGGTCTTTATTCATACTTAGTCAGATATTGTCAGTCTTTCACTAATTGCATCAAGTTTTTGATTTCATTCTATAGTGTATGTTGCTTAAATGTGAAGAAACAATTAAATTTGAGTTACAAAAATTTGCAGAATTATAGAACAACAATATAAAACAAATGTGAACTTTTAAAAAAATTTGTGGTACAAGAATGTTGCACTTCATCATGAAAAATTGGAATAATTTTTGAAAGCTTTTAGATCCATTTATCTTTTATATGGCTGTGTTGTTAAGAAGTTCACTTCCAAAACATGTGGTTTCAGGTTCAGTCACACTGCTTGGCACCTTGGGGAAGCATCTTCTACTACAAGGCACAGGATGACCAAAGCCATGTGAATAAATTTAGTTGATGGAAACTGAAAGAATCTTGTGTGTGTGTGTGTGTGTGTGTGTGCGCGCGCGCGCGCGCATGCGTGTCTGTCTGTGTGTCTATATTTGCTCTTTTCTAAAAATCCATGCACTGCAAGTGGATGTTTTTGTCATTTCCTCTGTCAACATAACATTGCTGGCTCTACAGCTTTGAAGATGTGTAAAATAAGAGATCTCTTACTTGAAAAATATGGAAGGATTAGCAAGAGGAAAGGCATCCAGCTTTAAAACAATGCTACCATAATATATTCATTTAATCCAAGCTAGCATGGAAGACTTCATTTTTGTATTTGGTTTGCAAGATTCTTTATGTGAATTTGCGTGTTGAAACAAATTTGGTTGTATCTAGAGAGAGTCATTTGGCCAATATTAATAACACAGGCGCTAGTTTAATACCACTCCTTTATTATTAGTCAATTTATTAAATATCTATTCAACTAATTAATCAATTGTTTAACTTGTTGGATAAATAGTCAATCTTTTTTTTTTTAACTAAGAAACTAAACGATTGATCAGTTAATTGCATAGATAGTTAACCAATTTTCTAATAAGGAAGTGGAATTGAACTAGTGCATGTGTTATTAATATTAGTGTAATGACTCTCTCTAGACACAACAAAATAGCATGGAACAACAAACATAAAAACAAACAAATGATACAAGAACAAAAAAATTCGCTTTTTTGTGACCCAGAAAAGACTTCCATTTTTATACCAAGGAAAACTTATTCACTTTTTTTATTCCCTAAAAGAGCTAATTAAATGTAAAGTAAAATGAAAATATGAAGTACCAAAAAATTTACAGAACTATAAAAAGATAACATAAGATAACATAAGGTGCAGGAGTGGCTGTGTGGTAAGTAGCTTACTTACCAACCACATGGTTCTGGGTTCAGTCCCACTGCGTGTCACCTTGGGCAAGTGTCTTCTACTATAGCTTCGGGCCGACCAAAGCCTTGTGAGTAGATGGAAACTGAAAGAAGCCCATCACATATATATATATGTATGTATATGTGTGTGTGTGTCTGTGTTTGTCCCCCCCCAACATCGCTTGACAACCGATGCTGGTGTGTTTACGTCCCCGTAACTTAGCAGTTCGGCAAAAGATCCCGATAGAATAAGTACTAGGCTTACAAAGAATAAGTTCTGGAGTCGATTTGCTCGACTAAAGGTGGTGCTCCAGCATGGCTGCAGTCAAATGACTGAAACAAGTAAAAGAGAGTAAGATAATACGAAATTGGAATACCTTCTGTGGTGCAAACTTAAGTTCTCTTTCTGTTGCTTCATGAAAGTAAATGTGTTTACCTTGTCAAAAGTGAAAGTACAAAAGTTCTTTTTTCCCTACAATTATGAGGAAGTGAGTGTTTTTCGAAAGAAATGAAATAGTGAAAGGAACGAAAATATTGAGGGGGGAATGGGGGAGGGTGGTGGTGAGTGAAACATGTAATTTTTTTTTTTTTAACTAAATCTTTTTTGCTCCGTTACTTAGCCCGTGTGTAACACTTTCACATGATTAGTTGAAGAGAAAGGCAGAGAGCAAAAGAAAAACGAGAGAGAAAAAGAGGGTAAGGCGCAAAGAGTGAGAGTGCTGTGTATTAAGTCTATAAAATTGTGCATAAAGTATATAAAGTGTATATATAAAGTGCCTTAAATAATCATTGTGTTCCAATTTCCTTCACTTTTCAATGATTAGCAGACGAGCAACTATCTTTCCATTCAGACACAACACAGGCTACACTTTCAGATTTTTTGGATCAAGTTTTCAGAAATAACCCAATAAGTTTACCATTAATTCCATGAAATATTCATGGGTCCCTCTAGTAATAATAATAATAATTCTTTCTACTACAAACACAAGGTCTGAAATTTGTGGGAGGAGGACAGTTGATTACATCAGCCCCCAGTGCTCAATTGGAATTTATATTATTGACCCTGGAAGGATGAAAGGCAAAGTCAACCCCAGTGGAATTTGAACTCAGAAGGCAAGAATTATGGCAGCATTCAAGTTAAACAAGGAGACCATCCAGAAGAGTTGCAAGAGATTCCAAAGACATCTGGAGACCATGGTTAAAGCGAATAGCAATTTTATTGAAGAAATTTACTCTTTCATGAGCGAGTTCATGTTTCACATGATGGAAGGCACCACTGAATGTAGGAATGTGATCTTGTTCTTCATGATGATGCTTTTATCTGTATTTTGGATTCAGTTTAGTCATTACCAGTATTGATATTGCAAAGATTTCTGGTCATGATTATGGTTTTAATGTCCACTTTCCAATATTTGCATGCATTGGACGGAGTTTTCTATGGTTGGGTGCTTTACCTGTCACCAACCCTCACCTGTTTCCAAGCAAGGTTTTATTTTCTTACTAGCAGAAATACCCGGCTTTGCCCGGGTTAAAGAGAATAATGAAATCTAAAAACGCCGTCTAGACTATGCAACCCTCAACTGTTAGTAGCTACGATACCATATTTCTACATTAATAACTCTCCAATCCATGCCAGCATGGAACATAGACATTAAGTGGAATGCCAGTCTCTCATCCAGGAGGGCCTTGAAATCAATATTACCAACTGGGGACTATGTGTGTCGTAGTGATAATAAAAAGACCCAAAGGAGGTCTGCAACGAAATAATTTTACTCAACACTTTGCAAGTGAATCAGTGGAGGCAAAGATGCGTCTCATTTACTTGACAATTTATGCACCACATTGCAGAAATCACAATGTAAGTATATCTGAAAGGGTAGTCTTACACTGTTGTACCGTTGAATTACAAATAATGCTCATCTGTTATGTTCGGGTTAAAATTTCATCAACATCAAAAATATATGAATTTTCATGGGAGTTATACATAGAATATAATTTCCAAATTTCATAAAGATCCGTTCAGTACTTTTGACGTAGTTTTGGATAAGAAAACAAATGACTAATGTGTGTGTTTGTGTGCATGTGTTTGTGTGTGATGGGTGTATATATGTATAGATATCTGTATGCATGTATATATATGTATATATGTGTACATATTACATGTACATCTATATATATATATATATATATATATATATATACATCTACACATGTGTATACATATACATGTATGCATATAGATCTATATCTATATATATATATATATATGCATATACGTGTACATATACATGTATATGTATACATATACATCTTTCTCTCTCTTTCTCTCTCTCTGAAAGTATCTGTCATTACAGTATCGAAATGTGATTGTTTCAGTTAGTGGAATAACGTGTACATATACATCTATATGTATAAGAAGTGGGAGAATATACAAATAATAACAACAGACGAGGACAGGTGGTGTAAATAACAAAAGTATATATTAGTATGACGCTCGGGATCTCTCTCTCTCTCTTTCTCTCTCTCTCTGAAAGTATCTGTCATTACAGTATCGAAATGTGATTGTTTCAGTTAGTAGAATAGTTTCATTTTTAAAGTGAAAGTATTTGACATGAGTGTTTTTGTTTCACTTTTGACACGTAATACTTAAATAGTGGAGGAGATATTATGTTGCCGTGGGCTCGAACTCCGCAAGAAGTTAATAATTTTTTTTGACTAAAACACAACTGGAACCCTAAGTAAGGCATCTGTAAAATTTGAATGAAATTGGTTGCGTAGTTCTCGAGTTTTAGGGATTCACACAGACAGACAGACAGACAGACAGACACACATTCTCATTTTTATATATATAGATGGCAAGACATATCTTTTGCAAAATATTGCAAATGAATTACATGGCTTGCATGACAGTAACATTCATTTACTGATATCAAATATTGTCAAGATAAGGAAGCACAACCATTCATACACACAGACACATATTGAGGACTCTCCCATCATACACAACAGATGAATGTTCTACAACTTCTTGCAGAAGAACTTTCACAAACAATTTGCTTATAAGTAGCTTGCTTACCAACCACATGGTTCCGGGTTCAGCCTCACTGCGTGGCACCTTGGGCAAGTGTCTTCTACTATAGCCTCGAGCCGACCCAAGCTTTGTGAGTGGATTTGGTAGACGGAAACTGAAAGAAGCCCATCGTAAATATATATGTATATATATATATATATATATGTATGTGTGTATATGTTTGTGTGTCAGTGTTTGTCCCCACAACATCGCTTGACAACCAATGCTGGTGTGTTTACGTCCCCGTAACTTAGTAGTTCGGCAAAAGTGACTGATATTATTAAGTACTAGGCTTACAAAGAATAAGTCCTGGGGTCGATTTGCTCAACTAAAGGCGGTGCTCCAGCATGGCCACAGTCAAATGACTGAAACAAGTAAAAGAGTATAATGATCAAATGTTTGTGCTGTGCATTAATTCACTCCCTTCATCAAATTGAAACCTCTATCTTGTGATTGCAAGCACAACACCTTCTTGTGTGTGTGTGTGAAAGTGCTTGTACCTCCTTTCATATGACAGGCTTCTTTCAGTTTCTGTTGAGCAAATCCACTCACAAGGCTTTAATTGGCCTGGGGCTATAGTAGAAAACACTTTCCCACAGTGCCATACAGTGGGACTGAACCTGAAACCATGTGACTGGGAAGCACACAGCCATGCCCTCTATATAACTGATGACTGCACCCAACAATTTTGCAAAATGGAACAAAATGCTTTCAGGCTCCAGTGAGGAATTCTCTCAAAAACACAAGGAAGATGTGAGTATTCTTTTTTTTAACTTACCAAAATTCAAAGAACTCTTAGTTCTCTGGTCCTTCAGACTGGTCATTCAGCTGAAACCTACCCTGATAGGTTCTTGCCCCCGGGTATTTGAACAGTTGTACTGTCTCTAGTTTCGGTCCACTAAGAGAGTCCATTAAGGGTTTGTCTGCCGCCACATTCTCTCTGACGTCTTCCTGGAGCAGCTCACGAGTGATACCCTAGACAACCATGTGCACAAACTTTAGACTTGTCAATGACATTTTTGAATTGGCAAGAAGAGGGGATGAACTAGTCAGTCACCTAGGTAGAGCCCTCAATAAAACTCGGAATGGAAATCGACACTGTATACTCCCAGACCCCCCCACCCCAAAAAAAAACAATTTTTTGACAAATGCCAACTATGTCATCATAACAAGCATTTCTCATCATCCTTATTTTAATGTTCACTTTTCCATGCTTGCTAGGGACAGTTTATTGATTTTCTACAGCCAGATGCATCTGCTGTCACTAACCCTCGTTTATTTCAAAGCAAGATATGGTCAGACATGTTTCCGTATACTATTAGAAATGAATGACACTGTTTGTATGACAGTGACATACACTCATTTACAACTATCACACGACGTCAAGACAAGGATACACACACACATACATGATGAGCTTCTTTCAGTTTCTGTCAACCGAATCCACTCACAACGCTTTGGTCAGCACGAGGCCATAATAGAAGACTTTTGCCCAGAGTATCACACAGGCAGACTAAACCTGAAACTATGGAAAGCAAACTTGTCAAACACATAGCGATACCTGTTCTGCAAAATAAAGTGCAGTTCCACGGATTTTCTCCTGAGTGTATATGAAAAGGTTATTATAACGATCCTAGTACCTAACTGGTATTTCATTTCATCGATCCGGAAGAATGAAAGGCAAAGTTAACCTTGGAATGAAGAGAAATATAACAAAATACAAGTCAGAAAGGATACTTTGATCCCCTTTCTGATTTGAACACAAGACCACTCGTACTGGGAGAGAGAGGAGTATAACCGATTAAATCGAATATATTTAACTGGAATTTAGTATATCGACTTTGGAAAGGTGAAAAGCGAAGTCGACTACAACGGGATTTGAACTCGAAACAAAATGAGACAGGTAAATACGACATGACATCTCTGACCGTCAGTCCATCCACTGCCCTGCTAATGTCTCACATTAGTACAAAGCTGCGAAGTCGATTGTAGCAACTCGGCGCGTGAAATGGTACTTTACTTCATCGATGTCCACCCCTCCGCGCCGAGACAAAAGGTGAGAGTTAGCTTGGCAGGATTTGAACATGGAGCGTTGAAATTTGTATCTGAGTATTCTAAAATCAGGCGTTTCAGTATAATAACATTTTAGAGGTATGAAACATGTTTGGTTTGTATAAAAATCACTGAAAGGACACAGGGGGCGTTAACCGAAAGTGGAATCATAGTTTAACTAGCAATATGGGAGAGGGAGGAAAACGTGGAACTCCACGTATTTTGGGATTAGTTCAGCTAGTCAAGTTGCCATAGGGCTTCGGTCCCCTAAACACACACACATATAATATAGAAAATAAGGGTTTAATGAAAGAAAGAGAGGTTAAACATGAAAGAGAGACAGAAACGAAAAATACAAGTGGATGGGTTTCCAGAAGAGGGGGCGGATGCCTCTCGGATATTGCTTCAAGTTGCCACTGTGTTACTTCACCCCTGTTTCTGTCCCGTTTCCACCGAGTTCGCGGTATATTAAAACACATTCCAACACAGAAACAAGAAACGTTCCGTAAGTTGTTACGGTTGTTATATGAAGAATGTAGGCGGAGAAAGATAGACCGAGAGAAAATTATCATAAATACAACAGTTAAAAAGTTTCCTAGAATCAATATATTTTATATAATGTTAATGTATTATATTTTACACACACACATATATATATATATGTATATATATATATATATATATATATATATATATATACATAAAAGTGAAAAGGGGGCGGATGATGAAGATTAGAATAACACACATTGATCCTAGTTTCACAAAACTGCTTTCAATAAATCCACTTATATAAGACATTACATGACTGGGAAGGCAGAAATTGCTAAATAACATTCATATTCGCAGCACCCCAGTGGGGGTCACACCCCACTTCTTGGGACCAGTATATATATTCATATATATATACGTGATGGATATTTAACACTATACATTTTGGATAATATATATATGTATACACACTATATCTCGAGTAATAAACTGAATTAAGATGGGGAGGGGAAAAAAAATCAAATCTGTACTATTCTTTCTTCATTCTTTCGATGGAAATTTGTTGAAGCGTGTTGTGAATAAATTATGTATACCGGCGAGTTTTTCTAACGTATATAATATGTATACGGACTTACCAATACACACATATGAGATAACGATACATGTAAAAGGTAATGCGACAGGATTAATAAACCCTTTCAGAAACTTGTGTAACAAGTTGCGATCAAACCAAGAGAAAATTCAAACGAGAACGACGTCGAAAGAAATAAACTATAAGCAGCAACGGTTCTAAGAAGACAAAAAACTGCTCGAAGGATGAGTGATGGACAATGAATGGAATTGTCTTACCTCGTCCGAACGTACCGCCGTTGATGTTTACACTAAACGTCCATAGACACAACTCACTCACACATACTCTTACACAGACACATACAGGCTTGTCAAGTAACTGAAGTAGGAGGATGGCAGGTCAGGTCATGTCAAGGTTCACAAGAGAAGAAAGCGAAGAGAAAGATTTTTTTCTCTCTTACCAGATCCACTCTGTCTTTCCCCCTCGACTTCTTTTTTCATGTCTTCTTCTCCTCTTCTTTGCATCTTGATTTCTCTATTCTTATTTCTTTCTTCCTCTCTTTATGACCTTTTCTCTTTTGTTCTCCTCCCCTTCATATTTTTAATGTTTTCGTCCACTTTCTCTTTACTCTCTTCCTCTCTGTCTTCACATTTCAAATGTTCCCCACTTTTTCTCTTCACCTCTTCCCTTTATTTCTCTTTCTCTCTCTACTCTTTGCATCCCTTCTTATCTCCTCAAGTTTTGCTTCTTCCTGTCTTCTTCTTCATCTGACATTTTCCTCTTTCTTTCCTTCTCCCTATTTTTCTTTTATTTCACTCATACTATTCCTTCAGTAAAAAACCAGCATTTAAACGAGACAACGTGGGAGCCTCTATGTGGTCACTCTATCTGCTAGAAACAACAGCCTCATCATCCTTTTATTATCTTAATGGTTCCTGTCGTATGACCGCGGTAGAGAAAAAGACATCCTTAGATATCGCTAAAATGATTGACCTGAGGCTAAACAATAACAACAGATAAAGAAAGAAAAGTTGTACCCATTGCTTAGACTTCATAACTTAAAAGTTATTTGAAACACTATATTCAAAATTCAACTGAATGTACTATCAGCTGTGTTATTCATCGATGGTGTGCACCTAATAAAGAAGCTCTAAGTGCTGGTTGGATTATTACGAACTTCATAGTTATGCTTTTAAATTGAAGGTTTGTTATTACTTAAACACGAATAGGTGTAAGATACAGAAAGTGAAGGGAAAAGTAAAACGTTAAAGCACGTGAAGGACGGAGTAGACCTGATGAGGTGTACAGAAGAAAGAGGTAGGGATAGATGAGGTGTACAGAAGAAGTGCTTGAAACGGGAGTAAATAGAGCGAGGGGAAGGAAGGGAGAGAAAGACAGAGGGTAGAGAGAAAGTGGTGGGGAGAGGGAGACAGAGGAGGGGAAGAGAAAGAAAGAGACAGATAGGGACAAATAACGAAAGAGGGAAGGAGAGAGACGGAAAGAGAGGGGAGAAAGGAAAAAGGCGTAGAAAGAGGGAAGGAGAGAGAGATGAGCAGCACAGTAGAGAGAAAGGTAGAGGGATATTTCAGACAGGAATAGAGAGAGTAGAGTAGAGAAAGAGGTAAAAGGAGATAGAGAGAGAGAGTGATGAGGGGGTAGACAGAGACAGTGAGTGATGCGGAGAAGAGTAGAGTACAGGGAGAGATAGAAAATAGTTGAGAAAGTGGGGAGTAGAATAAGTGATGGGGAGGAGAGTAAAGAAAGAGATATGGTGAAGTTTGGAGAGTAAAGTATAAAAATATGAGGTGAAGAGAGGTTGAGATTAAGTAAGCAAGCAAGTTGTGTAATGAACAAAAGAGGTTTATAGATCAATAATGAAACAGTTATTGTTGAACAGCCCGGAGTTGTTGAAAAGTGTTCGATATACTAACAGACATTATTATTGCGGTAATAAAGAAGAATGATTTTAATGATGACTGGTAATTAAATGTGTAGCATGGAGTTTGTTATTCTGGAAAACGCCTCCAGTTGCTGACGTCGCATGCTCTGACTTGTTTGACAGGACGACTGTGATTGGTCTGAGATGAATTAATTTGACCAATCACTACACGTCTTTCTAGATGCTGCTGAATTCTTCAACGACAGCTCGCAATGTTGTATGGAAAACAGAGCGGGAAATTCAGTAAGACTATTTAAATTCTCCAAAAACAAACCCACAAATCCAAACAACAACTAAACGAAAGGAGAACCTTTCCTTTCTTTTATTTTCCTTTTTTTTTTTCGCGGAAAGAACGAAGACCTCCCTCTAAAAACTTCCTATTTCCCCCCTCTTCTACCAAACACAGTGATGGGATTTTTTAATATTTTCTACCATGTTGTCTTCAGACCAATAATTCTCATGTTGCAAGGATTGTCCACTCCTTTCATATTTCTCGGACAACTACTGCTCAGTTTCGTTTCAGATGATACTTTAGAAAGTATTGATTTCCAGGAATGTAAATATCCTAAGCCTGGTTATGCCGGTTCTCGCGATGAATTGGGCAGTGATCGAACCGGCAGTTTCAGTCGTGACAGTTTTAGAACAAATAAAGTTAGAAATCGCAGCCTGTCCTATCCATTATCACCTGGAAGCTCAGAGGAAAATTATGCTCCATCTCTGGCGGACGTCCATGAACAAAAGCAGTCCCCGACTGTTTCAATGGAGTACCATGCCATCAACATACCCCAATCTACCCGTCAGCGTGAAAAAATCGGTGAGTCTTCAGTCATTCAAAAAGAAAACAAAAACAAAAAGCTTCAATATATCTTTATATATGTTAATACCAGCTTGTCAACCAATCAATCTATTTTAAATGTTTAAACTAGTTTAAGTATTTTGCTTGAGGAAGTTTCTTTTTCTATCATTAAGTGATTTTTTTTCTTCTTTTTGCCACTTCCTTACTCTGATAGATAACTGATTGTTTAAATCCTTGAAAAAACATACACACACACTCATGTACTCATAAACTATCAATGTGATTTATCTTTCACTTTGCTTTCTCTTTCTATTCACAAAATCTGTTCAATGAAGGAAATTGTCCGGACCGTTAGTCACAACTTGTCCCACTTCCTTGTTTGACTATGCCTCAGTGTCTGTTAGTAAGAGCCTGACTTTACTCCATCTGTATGTCGACCGTTGTAAAATTCACTTGTTTGTTGTCAGCCTGTTTATTTATATTGAAAAACCTATATATGTAAACTAAGAAGTTCGTGTACCGTTATTAGAGTTTGAGATCTG
>NC_142934.1:19444173-19449173 GCF_046866305.1 Octopus bimaculoides | reverse complement strand
TTAGCGAAGAACATGTACTACTAACTACAGATGAAGTGGACACAAACTCAACTGCTGGTTCTGATGGTTTCCCAGCAATCCTCCTCAAATCGTGTAAGCATGCCTTGGCAAAACCCATCCAGATTCTCTTCCAGACCTTTCTTGCAAATAGTAGACTGCCAAGCAAGCTGAAGGAGGGAATAATATGCCCAATCCATAAAGGGGGAAGCAGAGCAGATGCCAAAAACTATAGGCCTATCTCTCTGACTTCACACATCAGCAAAGTCATGGAATGGATAGTCATAGGAAAACTAATCACATTCCTTGAAGAAAATAACTTGCTGAGTGATACCCAGCGTGGCTTTCGACCTGGTGGGAGCTGCCTGACCCAGCTTTTACAACATTATGACTGGGTGTTGAGGCAGTCACTTAGCAACTCAAAGTGTAACCAGCTCACTAATTCATATTTTCACTTCATTGGACACTAAAAACTCTGCTTGTGAAGACCTGTTGGGGCAAGTGGATTTGCAATTTGAAATCTGAAATCGAGCAAATGTGGACTGTGATACAGAGGTCTCAGATGGACAGACAGAATTTCATTTTTATTAATATAAACGGCTCTTTCCAAATATAACAATATTGATTTCAACACAAGAAAATAATAAGCTAAAATCTGCATTGCCAAATGCTTTTAAGATGAAAAATGCCTGTGAAAGTTTGCTTATTTAGCAGATACGTTTCATCACATGAATCAGATGAACAATTCATTGTAAGGCCCTAGAGAAAATGAATTGACTGCAACTAAGAATATTTTTATATTTAAAAGAAGACTGAGTCTTTGGGGAAATCTCACATTGCAAAGCAAAATCTTCAAATGTATCAAAAGCCATATGGAAGAATTGTTGATCAAATCAAACATTATTTTCCCTCCCTTTTGATGGAGGTGTATGTTTGGGTGAAACCACATATATCGTCTGCTTATTTTTTGGGAACTTGGCTTTTAAGAGATGCCGAAGAACTATTGTGAGCTGCAGTTTGATCTAACACTCAAGATGAGATTTGCTGGCTTATCCCTGAATAATTTCTAGGCTTCTGTCAAAGAAGAGTAATCCCTGCCATTCATAGAAAGACAATGAATATGTTATGGTGGTTTTTAACTTCGTACATGTGTGAGCAAGCTTTTTTCTTGTTTAGCAAATATCAAGAGTAAATACTGAAATCATCTCCTTTCAGCTGAAGCTGGAATCCATGTGCATTTATTCTAAATTTGACTCCACATTAAGTATTTGTGTACTAAATGACAAGCACAGGCTTCTCATTAAAGAAGCCAATTTCATTATCTAAATTGGCTTTAAAAGTAACTTTTCCTTGACCCATATAACATATTGCCTTAATATCTTATGCCTTACTATAAGATTAAGCTGTAGTAGTTTTTATCTATTTTATTCTGTTTGTATGTGTTATGTAGGATGTTGGCTCATCATCATTTGATGTCTATTTTCCATGTTAGTATACACTGGAGGATTTGACAGGGTTTACTGGGTTCAAGGGTTGCATTGTGCTCTTATGTCTGTTCTGGCAGAGTTTCTATGGGCTCTATGTCCTTCTTAACATTAACCACTTTACTGTGTTTGTCACTATACATCATGCAAGACCATGAACCCCAGGGGCAGGGGTAGCTTTATGTTAGGAAATGATGGGATTAAAGTATGAGAAGGGGCCAGAATGGTACAGGTTTCTTGCTATAGTGGTGCTATATGACTATTCTCATATAGAAGAGGTAGTGATTGAGTGAGGTTGGAACGAGATAAAATAGTGGTGATGAGGGGTGTGGGTGGCCCCTCAAGGTGATTAGAAGTAAGTGGGGACATAAGAATCAAGTTTAGTGGGTACTCTTTTATTTGTTTGTCATTTGACTGCGGCCATGCTGGAGCACCGCCTTTAGTCAAGCAAATCGACCCCAGGACTTATTCTTTGTAAGCCTAGTACTTATTCTATCGGTCTTTTTTGCCGAACCGCTAAGTTACAGGGCTGTAAACACACCAGCATCGGTTGTCAAGCGAAGTTGGGGGGACAAACATATACACACACATACATATATATATATATATATATATATATATAAACATGAACATATATATGACGGGCTTCTTTCAGTTTCCGTCTACCAAATCCACTCACAAGGCTTTGGTTGGCCTGAGGCTATAAAATTCTTTGGATAAATTGCTGTTTAGCCCCCCCCCCCCTCCCGGTCAACCCTGATCAAATACATTCAAAGGTATTCCAGTCATGACCTTTCTGTCCTTTTTTGTTTGGGCATTGTGTACTTTGGATTATATTATCTAATACTTCCCTTTTTTTTATATTTTTATAAGATGACAGGGTGTAGGTTGAGAGATATTTGGCTGTTATTTCTAGCAGGTTGTGCAACCATATAGCTACTTCTTACTGCCTCAAAGGCTAAAGAAACACTGTTTACCAGAATATCATCAGCACCATCAATACCATCATTAGTTTTCTCTTAAAGTTGTATCTATTTTAATTAAAAGTTGTATCGGCTTCAATTGAAGGTTTTATTAGCTTTAATTAAAAGTTGTATCAGCTTATAAAAACTAAAACCGACAATATCTGATCATGTAGAAAGGAAGGGAAAATGATGTTTTTTGCTTGGACTGGAGCAAATAAAAATGTTTACTCATTTATCACTGTCTTTCCTACCTTATCAGTGTTAATTGGATCTTGTGTGCATATTCATTCATTTTAATACCCATTTTTTTTTTCCATGCTAGCATGGGTTGGACTGAAATTTATCTCAGACAGCATTTTACTTCCGGATGCCCTTTGTACTGTCAACTTGTAACCTGCTAGCATGGGTTGGACTACGATTTATTTCAGCCAGCATTTTACAGCTGGGTGTTCTTTGTGCTGCCAACTCTTAGCCTGAGTCTTTGGTTATTCCACTGGTCTTTGAAAGCATGTGTGATGAAAAGCAGAGTTGTGGAATTTCAATATTTGTACACATAAGGATATGTGTGTCTCTGCAACAATCTGTGTGTTAGGCTTCTATTTTGTGTATATATACACATTTATTGGTCTGAGGCTAATAGTGAAAGACACTTGTCCAGGGTGTCATATAGTGATATAGAACTCAAAACAAAAGTGAACTCTTTGGCTACACAGCCATGTTTGCAATATGTATGTCTGTATGTGTCTTTGCGTTTGACCACCCCCACTAGTTGACAAGTGTTGGTTTATTCCCAGTAACTTAGCAGTTCAATGAAAAGTGACTCGTGAAATAAGTACAAGGTTTTAATTAAGTACTAGCATCAATTTGCTAAACCATCCAAGGCATGACCACAGTTCAATGAAGGAAAAATATGTGTGTGTGTATATATATATATATATATATTGGAAAAAATAAGGTACTCAGATATCTGGATGGTTGTACATTTACAGATTTTTATTAATATGCCACATGTTTTATAAATATTAGCGCTTGCATCTATTCTTGTAGATTCTTCAGATATCTTTATTATTTTTTCTAATATATAATTCCTGTACATCACCTCCAAACCTTCCAATATATATATATATATATATATATAGGCAAAGTGTTACCTTCAAGCTAATCAATATACACACACACACACAGTATTATCCCCAGTCTGTTATCAAAGTGCAAGTTATACTTGATAAAGTTTTAAATTTTTCTTCTCTAGAATTACTTTCAGCTCTTTGTCAATCTTAATAGAGCAGACCTAGATCAAAGGCTTTGTAGTCTTTTCTCTTTTTTTTTTCCTTATTGTTTATCTAGTTGTAATGCATTGTTTTTTTAAAGGCAGAAAGTCTTTACAATAAAGCAGATTTGGATGCACGCCAAGTGACTACTTTGAAGTTCCCTTGTTGATACATTTGGGCAGTGGAGCTAACATGCTGCCCAATTTAACACCACCACTACCACCATTATCAGCTGATGTAGTTCTTTGTTTCAAGCATTTGTAACAACCCCATGCTCAGACTCTGTCTGTAGAATTCCTGTAGAGATTGGCCTGCATTGTCAAGTGCATCCATCTCGCCAGTGTGCGATGGACACCGCACTGCTCCTCTTCATTCACAAAAGGAAGAGAAATTTCAGTGCTTTCCAGTAAATATAGACATCAAAATATTTGTAATGAAGATAGTATGGGATTGTAGTAAAGATGTTTACTTTGGATCCATGTGGTTTGGAGTTCAGTCCCACTTTTGGAATGTTGTTCAGTGATGTTCTACACTATAGTTGCAGGTCATCTAATGCCTTGTGAGTGAAATTAGTAGATAGAAACTGAAAAGGCCTGTTGTGTGTATGTGTTTGTGTGTGTATGTGTTTGTGTGTGTGTGTGTGTGTGTGTATGCAGTAGTGAAGGCACTCGGTTTAGTAGTTAGGGTAACTGGCTCATCGTAAGCTTGTGTGTTCGATTCCCTGTAGTGCATTGTCTTTTTGCAAGACACTTCATTTCACATAGTTCCAGTGCCCACAGCTGGCAAAAACTGAGTTGCACCTGTAATTCACACGGCTGGCCTTGTCATGCTGAATCACCCTGAGAATTATATTAAGGGTATGCATGTCTGTGGAGTGATCAGCCACTTGCATGTTAATTTCACGAGCAAGCTGTTGCCCAGCATGGGCACAGTCCAATAATTGAAACAAGCAAAAGAAACATCAAAAGTTCTGCTCAGTCTTTGGGGAAAACTTAAATGAATATTTTCTGGGATGTCTTAAAAGAAATAAAACTAAAAATCTACCTGGAATAACAGTCAAATTATGCCAGCAGAGTTCATACTATTGCTAACATTCAAACCAGATCATTTAATTCCACTCATGACCACACACTCAGGGGTCCATGTAAGATTTTGCTGTTAAAGTTTATGTGCAGTAAATTGGTTATACTTCTGAGCAGGGCTGTGGAGTCAGAGTTAGAAACAATTAAGGAGTAGCTGGAGTCGGAGTCGGTAAAACTATACTATCTCTGATTCCGACTCAC
>NC_142934.1:19404173-19436673 GCF_046866305.1 Octopus bimaculoides | reverse complement strand
TGGAAGCAGAGCAGAGGCTGGAAACTACAGGCCCATCTCTCTAACTTCACATATTAGCAAAGTCATGGAACGAATTGTCAGAAGGAGATTGATTGCGTTCCTAGAAGAAAATGACTTGCTGAATGAGACCCAGCATGGTTTCCGTTCAGGTAAAAGCTGCCTCACGCAGCTCTTGCAGTATTATGACTGGGTCCTGAAGCAGCTACTTGACCATTCAAATGTTGATGTGATATATCTCGACTTTGCAAAAGCCTTTGACAAAGTTGATCATGGCTTGATATGTCACAAGCTGCGAAACCTTGGCATAGCTGGTAAATTAGGAGAGTGGCTGCATGACTTCCTGAATGGTAGAAGTCAGACAGTTGCAGCCAATGGAGAACTATCTAGGGAAACACAAATATTGAGCGGTGTTCCACAGGGAACTGTTCTGGGGCCACTACTGTTCATAGTGGCCCTTCTGGACATGCCCACGGTCACTCGGAGAGCCACTGTCACTAGCTATGCTGATGACACAAAGATATCTCAGGCAATAAAGAATCCTGATGATATTGTAAGCCTGCAGAATGACCTAAATGCAATATATGAGTGGGCAGAGCAAAATAATATGCAGTTCAATGCAAAAAAATTTCAAGTACTGCGCTACAAGACCATGAGTACCTCCCAACTGGCATACACAGGGCCTGGAAGTACTGCAATCCTAGAACCACAAACAGTTAGAGATCTGGGCATCAACATGTGTAGTGATGCATCATTTCACATGCACATTATCAAGTTGACAGCAAGGTGCAGACAACTGGCGGGGTGGATACTGAGGACTTTCCGTACAAGGGATCAAAAAGTCATGTTGATTCTATGGAAGACATTTGTTCTGAGCCACCTAGACTATTGCTCTCAGTTGTGGTCACCACACAGTGTTAAGCGGACAGCAGAACTCGAGGCAATTCAGCGGCACTATACAAAAAAGATCGCCACAGTCCAACAGATGAACTACAGGGAGCGACTGAAGGCACTAGGTCTCTACTCCCTGGAGTGCAGGCGGGAGAGATATGTAATAATATACATATGGAAAATACTGGAAGGACTGGTGCCAAACTTTGGTATCAAGTACTACAGGAATGCCCGCACGGGTCGCCACTGCATGGTGCCAAAGGTACCGTCCACTGCATCTCACATAAGAACGAGATACTGCAGCAGCCTCGGTTTCAGAGGACCTCAGCTCTTCAATGCCCTGCCAAAACATTTAAGAGACATGCAAGACATGGATGCGGAGGTCTTCAAGACAAAACTTGACGCTTTCCTCTCCACGATACCAGACGAACCAATGGCTCGTAATGAGACGCAGTTTAGGGCAGCTGTGTCAAATTCTCTTATACACCAGATGTGCCATCAAAACTCTTGATTGGACCATGTCAGGTGGGGGAGAAGAGCCATGCAAGGAACGTGAAAATCACGGAGGTGCACCAGCATGACCGCAGCCACTTGGCTGAAACACATAAATATATATATATATATATATATATATATGTTTATGTATATATATGTATATATATACATATATATATATATATATATATATATATATATATATATATATATATATATATATATATATATATATATATGTATATATATATGTTTATGTATATATGTTTATGTATATATATGTATGGGAATTGGAGGAACTTTCATTTATATGCGTTTTGCTCCATTTATTGTTATTATTCATATCTACTCAAAATGCATCACTTTAACTTGGTATCTCTACCTATATAACGAGTCTGATATCCTTTCTTTGTGTGATTTTTGCTACCCATGGTAACCATTAACGTATTTACATTGTCAAGGTTTTTTAAAACTGAGATAATATTAATATATACATAAACTAATATATATATATATATATATATATATATATGTATATATATACAGACACACACACACACATATATATATATATATATCATCATCGTCATTTAACGTCCGCTTTCCATGCTAGCATGGGTTGGACGATTTGACTGAGGACTGGTGGACCAGGAGGCAACACCAGGCTTCAGTCTGATTTGGCAGAGTTTCTACAGCTGGATGCCCTTCCTAACGCCAACCACTCCAAGAGTGTAGTGGGTGCTTTTACGTGCCACCGGCACGAGGGCCAGTCAGGCAGTACTGGCAATGGCCACGCTCGAAATGGCATATTTTACATGCCACCTGCATGGGAGCCAGTCCATCGGCACTGGCAACGATCTCGCTTGAATGACTTTTCACGTGCCAGGGAGGCGACGTTGGTAACGATCAACGGCCACACTTGAAATGGTATATTTTACGTGTCACCTGCATAGGGGCCAGTCCATCGGCACTAGCAACGATCTTGCTCAAATGTCTTTTCACGTGCCGCTGGCAAAAGTGCCAGGAAGGCGACGTTGGCAACGATCATGCTGGTGCTATTTATGTGCCACCAGCAAGGAAGCCAAACAGCTGCTCTGGCAACGATTGCACTCAGACGGTGCTCTTAATGCTCCACTAGTACAGGTGCCATCACGATTTCGCTTTCACTTGCCCCAACAGGTCTTCACAAGCCGAGTTTAATGTTCCTACAAATTTAGTTCAATTTCGATTTCACTTGCCTCACCATGTCTTCGCAAGCGGAGTTTCGTGTCCAATGAAGGAATGTTATACATATATATATATATATGTGTATATATATATATATATATATATATATATACACACACATATATGTATATCTATATGTATATATATATGTATATATATATGTATATATATATATATATATATGTATATCTATATGTATATATATATGTATATATATATATATATATATATATATATATATATATATGTGTATATATATATATATATATATATCCATATCCCATATCAGCACTCTTGATGCCATCTTTGATAATGAACACAGCACAGATGACAAGGATGGAGGCATGGATGCAGATGAAAGATGTCACACCCACTTGGTAGACACTCAAGAAAACAAAGAAGAAGATTCAAGCAAGAAACTTGCACGGAAAGTGAACCCAAGTGCAAACCCAAGTGAAAGTGCCCCTACCACCATCAAAACGAAAATCCATGGAGGTGAAAGAGCCTAGAAAGAAGAATTAAAAGCAGGAAAAACTAAAACAAAAACAAAAGATGAAACAGCCAACGAAAGAAGCAAACCTGACTACCCATATAACAAAAAGGATAGAAAGAGACAGCACACACGAATATGCAAATTCTACTTGAAAGGTGTCTGCTGGCATGGAGAGGAAGGTGCAGGCTGCCGTTTTGCACGCCAAAGACCCCGCCACATAAACATGAAACAGAGCAGAAACCACCTGCCAAAAGGAAAGGACTACGCACCACCTGAACCAAAACGGAGGTACGCAGATGTAGTGCGTACTACAAACCAGACCTATCAACAACATGTTGTTGAAAGGGCAGCTGCTGAACAACAATCTTTTTTGTGCATGGCACAAAAGATGGTACAGCAGCTGACCTGGCTACAATCTCACAGATGGGATTATCCCCAATACACAAGACCACCACAGCAAATAGTGGGCACCACTGGCAACCACACACACATCACATCGATGCTCTTACTGAACATCAGAGGACTGTTATCACTTAGTAACAGGACAAAAATCCGTTTCTTGAGAGATCTTGTTGCTTGCAATCAAGCCTTATGCATAGCACTTACGGAAACACACCTGAAACCAGATATAGGAAATGCAGAAATACACATACCACAGTATGTTGTATTACGGACCGATAGGAAAGAAAGGAGTCATGGTGGAGTTGCTATGTACATCCGTGAAGACCTCACACCCCAGGTCCTTTTGTCACTCAAATTCAGTATGTGACACACTAATTGTTCAAATAAGACAGTTCGATGTAGTATTATGTCCTACATATCGCCCTCCGGATGGAAAATAAATTTTTTTATGTTAACTTTAACTTTATTTTTATTATAGTATATTACAGATAAAGTTTTTAAGTGAGTTGGGTTTTTTTCTCAAGTATCTAATGAATTATTTGATATAATGGTGTCATTTTCATCTACTTACTTTACATAATAATAGTTACTTAATTTTTCATTTATATTTATATGTGAGATAGTAACGATTACATCGTAATATTTGTTTACTTTTTACTTTATCTATTAAATCTGTTTCCTTCTTTTGATATTATTTTTATTAATGTATTTGAACCCCATTACTAAGTTAATTTATTATAATTTTTCTTAAACTTTGATAGCTGCAATCTGAATATAACCTAATTTATTTTACTTGTTATTATTTATTATTTATAATTTATATTCTCTAATTTATCTTGTTTACATAACCTTAAAATAAGTCTCATTACTGTTCTAAACTTAAAATGAAATATAATTATTTGATATGATTATATACATTTGAGTAGATTATATTTTACATAAATATTATTTTCTAGATTTACCTCTCTTTGACCATTAATTTATAAATATATTTTTTTACTATAATATATAGCAGTTTATTTTCTTTCTTCGTTTTATTTACTTTCAAAAGTCCAATGGTTTTTATTGAAATTTCAGCGTCCCTTACTCGTTCGCTACTTAACATCCTAGGTTTATATCCTAATTTAACAACACTACTTACTTTACTATGTAACGGTTTTCTTAACCGATATTGTATGCAGTGTCAATATGTTTCATGTCATTTCAACCTGTTTATACACATGTAATTTAAGGACAACTATTAATGTTGTCTGTTATTTACTGTCTGCTATGAATTAATCAAATCTGACCCTGAAGAGATACAATATTCCCTATTTTATAACATACAGGAATGAGTCAGGATATTGCATCGAAATGTTCATAGGTCATTAAAAAAGTTTTTACAATGGATTGCGTTATAGCTCTTATTTAAATTGATGATATACACACAAAATTGTATGATTAACAACCTTTCATATGAGAATTTTGCTACGTTGATAACAGGTACAATATTTTTACAAAATTTTTGGTAGAGATCTATAAATACAAGTATATGTATATGCATATATATA
Organism: Octopus bimaculoides; assembly: GCF_046866305.1. Classification (NCBI taxonomy): domain Eukaryota; kingdom Metazoa; phylum Mollusca; class Cephalopoda; order Octopoda; family Octopodidae; genus Octopus; species Octopus bimaculoides. Next base: position 19,431,618 of record NC_142934.1, on the reverse strand, counting down.
TATATGTATATATATATATATATATATGTATATGCATATATATGTATATATATATATGTATATACATATATATGTATATATATATGTGTATGTGTATATGCATATATATATATATGTATATATATATATATATATATGTATATGCATATATATGTATATATATATATGTATGTGCATATATATGTATATATATATATGTATATGCATATATATGTATATATATATATGTATATGCATGTATATGTATATATATATGTGTATATATATATATATGTGTATATGTATATATATATGTATATATATATCTCTTCGCTGTCGGTACTTACCCACCCCTACCCATTTTCCTTTATTCAAAAATTCTTATCGCTCCTTTAAAATTATGGCTTTTAAGTGTTGATTTCTCAGCCCAAGAATTACAGCGTGATGTGCTGCTTGACTGGTCCCCCCTCTCTCTCTCTCTGTTTATATATATATATATATATATATATATATGATGATGATGATCTTTTCTCCCGCCATGCCTCTGTCTACCCCTCCATCCTCTGTAAATCAGTCCCTCTCCCTCTCTCTCTCTCTCTCTCTCTCTCGTAGTTTTTCCTTAAGGTTTTCAGGTTCTGGGTATATATAAATGAGAAATCCATTCTAAATTATCTCAATCTCTTCTCCGCTAACATACTACGACGAAGTCTCCAAGATGCAGATAAGATAGAGATTTTTATTTATTTACGGCCTCAAACATCTCATACCTTTCGCGCTTTAGTCTGCCCTCTATTATTTATCTTGTCTCTCTCCATGAAATTCAATTGAATTCAGTTTTTGTCTTAAATTCATACTTATTCATTTTCTAAGCTTCCTAAATTCATGCTACGTATATATTCTATTCACCTAGATTTCATTGCTCTTTTAAAAATTACGATTTATGTATTGTTGTCTCAAATATTTAAAATCTACGATTAAGAGGCCTATCTCCTCGCTGACGGTACACCCGCCCTCCCACCTCCTCCACCGGAAGTGCATTCCTCTGTCATCCTGTCATCCTCGGCTGTCTCCTGGAACCCATCTAGTGGCCTTGGCCATCCTCTCCCCAACCTTTGGGTAGCGCATTAAGTTTGAGTAATGTTTGCAGGTTGTAGGTACTGTTTTGCTTATGAATTCTTCCAATTGCAAGTTTTCTTTTCAGGTACACGACACTGCTTTCCCCCTTTCCCAGGCTACAGGCCCAGACCCCCAACACCCATACTGTTAGGATTGGCACTCTCAACGTCGGCACGCTGAAAGGTAGATCTGGTGAAATTGTTGAGATGCTTGAACGGAGACGCGTAGATATGTGCTGCATCCAGGAAGTAAGATCGAGAGGAGGTTCTGCGAGGTTCCACACAGGTACAAGATTTTCTGGGCAGGGAACACTGACGGGGTCATGGGCGTAGGAATACTTCTAGCGGAGTAATGGGTGGATAAGGTAATCGAGGTCGTTAGAGTAAGTGACAGAGTACTTAAGATTAGACTAATGCTTCATCATAGATTAGCTACTGTCATCTCAGCCTATGCACCTCAACCGGGGCTACCAGATGGTCTGAAAGACCAATTCTATGACACCCTCTTGCAAACTACCTCGTCGACGAGTGACAGGGACCTTCTCTTTGTGGCTGGAGACTTCAATGGTCATGTCGGACGTCGTGCTGGAGGCTTCCATGGCATACATGGAGGCTATGGCTTCGGTTCCCGCAACGAGGAGGGAACCAGACTGCTGGAGTTCTGTGATGCAACCGATCTTATGGTCTGCAATACCAACTTCAGGAAACCTGCCAGTCACCTAGTCACCTACCGCTCCGGCAGACACTCTAGCCAAATCGACTACATCCTCGCGGGAAAGAGGGCGGCTTATAAATGCCAAAACCTACCCTGGCGAAGAATGTACCCCACAACATAGATTAGTAGTTAGCGACTTTGGGATCAAGGCAAAATGGGTGCCCAGAATTAGACCGGCTTGGAGGAGTAGGGTGTGGAAGCTTAAAGACCCTGCAAATGGACAGAGACTTAGAGACAAGTTACTTGAAGCATTTAACGAAATAGAAGGGGATGTAGCATCATACAACGTGGAAGACGATTGGAGATTTCTGCGGGACAACCTGTTGAAAGCCACCGACCAGATTTGTGGGTGGTGTAAGGTCCCCTCCCGACCCAGAGTAACGTGGTGGTGGAACAAGGAGGTAGACAGGGCTATTAGACAAAAGAAACAGGCTTGGAAGGACTGGAAGAACGGTGGTAGCAGGGAATTGTACCAATGTGCCAGAAGGGAGGCTAGGCGACAGGTTTATTTAGCCAGAGGGGAAGCAGATAAGGAAAGATTTGCCAATGTTCTGCGCCGTGAGGACCAAAGACTCGAGGTATTTCGTGTTGCAAGACAGTGTAGGAGAGAGAATAGTGATGTTGTAGGAGAGAAATGTGTTCGCATGGATGATGGTACGCTTGCACTAAATGAGGCTGCAAAGAAAGAGGTCTGGAGATGCCACTACGATAGATTGCTTAATAAAGAGAATGAATGGGAGGAAGAGAGCCTGCCGTATGTCGACCCAATAGAGGGACCAGCTATCCGAGTTGATAGTACCAGGGTAGATAAAGCAATTAAGAGTATGAAGACCGGGAAAGCCCCCGGCCCATCAGGAATCACTGCAGAGATGCTCAAAATATCTGGCAGTGTTGGCTATAACCTAGTCACCCGTATTACGAACCAGGTGATACACGAAGGAGTCATACCCAATGACTGGTGTAGCAGCATCATAGTCAACTGCTACAAAGGTAAAGGTGACGCTTTAGATACAAATAATTACAGAGGCATCAAGCTGTTAGATCAGGTAATGAAAGTTACAGAGAGGGTCATAGCCCAACTAATTAGGGAGCGAATCAATTTAGATGAGATGCAGTTTGGGTTTGTGCCAGGTAAAAGCACTACTGATGCCTTATTTCTAGTGAGACAGCTGCAGGAGAAATACCTAGCTAAGGATAAACCTCTGTACCTGGCTTTCGTTGACATGGAGAAAGCCTTCGACAGGGTCCCCGATCCCTTATCTGGTGGTCAATGAGGAAACTTGGGATAGAAGAATGGTTAGTGAGAGCTGTGCGAGCCATGTACAGAGATGCTGCCAGTAAGGTGAGGGTGGGAAATGAGTACAGCAATGAATTCCGGGTAGAGGTAGGGGTCCACCAAGGTTCCGTCCTCAGCCCCCTCTTATTTATCATAGTCCTCCAGGCAATCACAGAGGAGTTCAAGACAGGTTGCCCCTGGGAGCTCCTCTATGCTGATGACCTTGCCCTAATTGCGGAGTCACTATCAGAACTAGAGGAGAAGTTTCAGGTGTGGAAGCAAGGTCTAGAATTGAAGGGCCTTAGAGTCAACCTAGCTAAAACCAAAATCCTAATAAGTAGGAAGGTAGATAAAACACAAACCCCTTCAGGTAGATGGCCCTGCTCAGTATGTAGAAAAGGAGTAGGTAGTAACTCTATAAGATGTACCCGGTGCAAGCTATGGACACATAAGAGGTGCAGCAACATCAAAGGCAGGTTAACTAGCAAGTTAGTTTTTGTTTGTGGCAGATGTTCAGGTGCAATAAAGACTGTAAACAAACAGGAAACAACTTCTATCTCATTCCAGGGTGAAAAACTAGAGGTAGTCGATAGCTTCCGCTATCTGGGCGACCAAGTTAGTAGTGGGGGTGGGTGCGCTGAAAGTGTAGCTGCTAGAATAAGAATAGCCTGGGCAAAGTTTAGAGAGCTCTTACCCCTGCTGGCGACAAAGGGACTCTCACTCAGAGTAAAAGGCAGACTGTATGACGCATGCGTACGAACAGCCATGCTACATGGCAGTGAAACATGGGCTGTAACTGCTGAGGACATACGTAAGCTCGCAAGGAATGAAGCCAGTATGCTCCGTTGGATGTGTAATGTCAATGTGAATACCCGTCAGAGTGTAAGTATCTTGAGAGAAAAGCTGAACATTAGAAGCATCAGTAGTGGTGTGCAAGAGAGACGATTGCGCTGGTATGGACATGTGGTGAGAATGGATGAGGATAGCTGCGTGAAAAAGTGCCACACCCTAACAGTTGAGGGAACCCGTGGAAGAGGTAGGCCCAGGAAGACCTGGGCTGAGGTGGTGAGGCAAGACCTTCGTACATTGGGCCTCACCGAGGCGATGACTACTGACCGAGACCTTTGGAAATGTGCGGTGCGTGAGAAGACCCGGCAAGCCAAGTAAGATTGTTGCCAGTGCCCCTGGACTGGCTCTTGTGCGGGTGGCACATGAGATGCACCATTTTGAGCGTGGCCGTTGCCAGTACCGCCTGACTGGCTCCCGTAGGATTTTCGAGTGAGATCGTTGCCAGTGCCCCTGGACTGGCTTGTGCGGGTGGCACATAAAAGACACCATTTCGAGCGTGGCCGTTTTTGTGCGGGTGACACGTAAAAGCACCCACTACACTCTCTGAGTGGTTGGCGTTAGGAAGGGCATCCAGCTGTAGAAACTCTGCCAAATTAGATTGGAGCCTGGTGTTGCCATCCGGTTTCACCAGTCCTCAGTCAAATCGTCCAACCCATGCTAGCATGGAAAGCGGACGTTAAACGATGATGATGATGATGATGATATATATATATGTATATATATATATGTTTATGTATATATATGTATATATATACATATATATATATATATATATATATATATATATATATATATATATATATATATGTATATATATCCATATATGTATATATATATATGTTTATGTATATATATGTATATATATACATATATATATATATGTATATATATCCATATATGTATATATATATGTTTATGTATATATATGTATATATATACATATATATATATATATATATATATATGTATATATATCCATATATGTATATATATATGTTTATGTATATATATGTATATATATACATATATATATATATATATATATATATATATATATGTATATATATCCATATATGTATATATATATGTATATATATCCATATATGTATATATATATATGTATATATATACATATATGTATATATATATATATATATATGTATATATGTATATATTTGTGTGTATGTTGGTGTTTTCATTGTATTTACTCAATTATCTCTGTATGTGTGAATAGCAAACATGCACTGAGACGGTTCCTGTATAGGATTGTCTCTATTGCTTTATAATTTGTTCTTTATATGTGTGTGTGTGTGTGTTTAAAATAAGTAATAGTGTCCATTCATTCAATGAAAATTCTTCAAGGTGATGTACCAGCATGGTTGCAGTCTAACGACCGAAACAAGAAAAAGATAAAAGATATTTGCTTGTGTATGTCTGTATATACATATTTATGTGTGTGTGTGTGTGTGTGTGTGTATACATGCATACATATTTGTGTGTGTGTGCATTCATGTGTTTTCTTAGTGCATATACTCATGTTATACTGTATAACTGTGTTATTAGTAGGCATTAGTGTCCATTCAAGCAGTTGAGTAATTGTATGTACAATTGATTCTGTGCTGGTAGAACGACTCTGTACGCATGCATGCTACCATATATGTATATATACACAGTCATATCGCAAGTGTTGGTTCTAGTAGGGTCTCTGTGATGGTTTACATGTGTGCAATTGTAAATTTTGTGTTGTGTCAAGCTCTTTGAATATTAATAACGGTTTGTGTGTGTAGTTAGTGTAATTATATGTGTGTGTGTGTGTGTGTGTGTGTTTAGATAAGACTGGCCAGAGCTAGTTGAATCATTACCCATGCACTCGTTTAACTGATACAATTAACTCAGTTTCAGAGAGCAGGAAATACAAATCCTGTAAAACATTTCCCCATGACTCTTTGTTTACCAAACGGATGAGATACAGACTATTTGTCATTACTGTTGATCTTATTGCTATTGGCAGTCATTAGAATGTTGGATGAAATGTTCAGCAGCATTTCATCCATTTTCATGTTCTGGGTTCAAATTCTGCCAGGGTTGACTGTATCTCTCACTCTTTCAAGGTCAATAAGATAGAGGGGCTCAATGTAATCGACTTACTCCGCTTGCCTAAAAGTTCAGGCCTTGTGCCTAAAGTAGAAAGGACTACTGCCTGCTGCTGCTACTGATAGATGTGTTAGTGCAATGGACAAAATGCTTAATGACATCTCTTCTGGCTCTTTATGTTCTGAGTTCATATATCACTGAGGTCAACTTTACCTTTCATCCTCTCAGAATCATTGAAATAAGTACTAGTCAAGCACCGTGGTCAAAGTTTGAAACTATTCATCATCATCATCATCATCATCATCATAGTCGTTTAACGTCCGCTTTCCATGCTAGCATGGGTTGACGATTTGACTGAGGACTGGTGGACCAGGAGGCGACACCAGGCTCCAATCTGATTTGGCAGAGTTTCTACAGCTGGATGCCCTTCCTAACGCCAACCACTCCAAGAGTGTAGTGGGTGCTTTTACGTGCCACCGGCACGAAGGCCAGTCAGGCGGTACTGGCGACTGTTATTATTTTGGTTTGGCTCAAGTTCGGTCTTATTCCTGGTAGGATTTATGTGGGTATCAGGCTACTACCTGTAGCCTTAGGTATCCACAAGTTTTCAGCAGACTTTCAAGTGCTACAACTCTCCTGATAATCCTTCAGCCATTTGTCTACATCTTTGCTTACTGTTCCCAACATGCCAAGTATTATAGACATGACCTTTACTCTTCACATGCTCCAAATTCTTCCTATTCATCATCAGCATCATCGTTTAATGTCCGCTTTCCATGCTAGCATGGGTTGGACGATTTGACTGAAGACTGACAAGCCAGAAGGCTGCATCAGGCTCCAATCTGATCTGACAGAGTTTCTACAGCTGGATGCCCTTCCTAATGCCAACCACTCCGAGAGTGTAGTGGGTGCTTTATTATTATTTAAATTCTGCTCCCAAAATAGCTGCCCTTGTGGCAAAATTTGAAACCATTATTATTGTTGTTGTTATTAAAGTGGCAAGCTTGTAGAATCATTAGCATGCTGGGCAAAATTTGTAGCAACCTATGGTGTTGTGAGTTCAAATGTTGACCTTCCCATTCACCCTTTTGGGGTTGATGAAATGAGTACCTGTCAAGCACTGAGGTCGATGTAATCTACTACCCCCCCCCCCTTAGAATTTCAGCCCTTGTGCCAATAACAGAAAGGATTGTTGTTTTTTATTATTGCTGGCAGAGCTATTAGCACATTGGACAAAATGTTTAGTGGTATATCTTCCAACTCTTTAAACTCTGAGTTCAAACTCTGACATGGTTGATTTACTTTTCGTGCTTCGGTGGTTGATAAATAAGTATCAATTGAGCAATAGGTGGGAGCGGGGAGTGGGCAATGTAATTGACTCCCCTGTCCCTCAAAATTGCTAGTCTTGTGCTTGAATTAAAAACTTTTAATCATCATTAGAGCATCGGGCAAAATGCTTTGTGTTATTTATTCTGGGTTCAAATCCTGATGAGGTCAACATTCGCCCTTTCAAAATCAATAAAATGCCAGGGACTGTGTAATAAAACTAGTCCCCCCTTTCCTTAAGATTAAATTAGAAAAGAATTTATGGGCAGTGGAATAGCGAAATTGTCAGACCATTTGGACACAATACCTTCGAGTATTTGTTCTAGTTCAAATCCCACCAAGGTCAACTTTGCTTTTCATCCATTTGGGGTCAATAAACTAACCAGTCTAGTACTGGGGTCAGTGTAATTAACTAACCACTTAGCTTCAAAATTGTTGTGTCTAAATTAGAAACAATTATTATTATTATTATTATTATTATATTCCACCAAGGTTGACTTTGCCTTTCATACTTTTGGGGTTGATAAATTAAGTACCAGTGAAACACTGGGGTTGATGTAACCAACCGACTAGACCCCTTCCCCAAAATTTCAGTCCTTGTGGCTTGAGCAGAAAGAATTATTGTTATAATTATTTGCACAGAATCATACATTTTCTACTACAGAAGAACTTTAAAATATCTTGCAGTAAGTGTATGGTGACACATGCTATTTTTTTCTCTACTTACCACACAGCCATCCTGCACTGGCCAGATGCTCTTACTTCATCATCATCATCATTTGATGTCTGTTTTCCATGCTGGCATGGGTTGGACAGTTTGACAGGAGCTGCCCAGGCTCCATTTATCTTGTTTGACATGGCTTCTATGGCTGGATGCTTTTTATGTGATATTTGTACGATTGCTTCTTTATGTGATGCCAGCATGAGTGCTTTTTTTCATGTGGAACAAATAAGGGATCAGATTTATTCCACAGGTCTTCAGAAGTGAAGGATAGCCAGTCATAATGTCAGCATGAAATGTAAACATCATATCACTGTTTCACTCAAAACCATGGGATGTCAGCAGTCATAATACCCGCTGTTGCTGTAGCTGTTTCCAAAGAATCTCTATGATTCCGTAAGGAAAGGCTGGTAAATGTTCCACCAAAACAAAATACGAAAGCAAATGCTGCAGAGAATCTGTCAAAGGTTTCTAATTGAATTGACTCTACATTAGATTTAATTTCATGTGTGATAGAGAAATAGATTAGCAGGTGTTTTATAGTATCCATTTCATGGTGTCTGTTATCAGATCTAGGATCCTTATCAAATTGCAAGAAATGACAAATATAGCCAAAGATTCTAGGTCAAAGCTACTAAATACCAGAGTGGAATTATAATCCTTTTTCTAGGTTTGTTACAGGATTTGAAGTCTGCGATAGTTTAATACCATCACTTATCACCACAACTGCTTACATACATATTGAGTTAATCCTATTAAGAATCTATGATCCCTGTGGTGATGGGTGGCATCTACTGGTTGAAAATATTCTGTATATTAGCAGTATAGAAAAGTGTATCTGTGATTGAGACTTTTGCAGGATAATGGTTTCAAATTTTGGCACAAAACCAGCAAGTTTGGGGAAGGAATAAAGTTGTTCACATTGACCCCCAGTGCTCAACTAGTACATATTTTATCTAGGCATAGGAGTGGCTGTGTGGTAAGTAGCTTGCTTACCAACCACATGGTTCCGGGTTCAGTCCCACTGCGTGGCACCTTGGGCAAGTGTCTTCTACTATAGCCTCGGGCCGACCAAAGACTTGTGAGTGGATTTGGTAGACGGAAACTGAAAGAAGCCTGTCGTATATATATATGTATGTGCGTGTATATGCTTGTATGTCTGTGTTTGTCCCCCTGACATCGCTCGACAACCGATGCTGGTGTGTTTACGTCCCCGTAACTTAGCGGTTCGGCAAAAGAGACCAATAGAATAAGTACTAGGCTTACAAAGAATAAGTTCTGGGGGTCGATTTGCTCGACTAAAGGCGGTGCTCCAGCATGGCCATGGTCAAATGACTGAAACAAATAAAAGAGTAAAAGAGTACCCTGAAAGGATGAAATGCAAAGTCAACCTTGGTGGAATTTGAACTCAGAATGTAAAGATGGACAAAACGCCCCTGAGCATTTTGCGTGGCATGCTAATGATTCTTATTTCTTTATTGCCCACAAGGGGCTAAACATAGAGGAGACAAACAAAGGGATTAAGTCGATTACATTAACCCCCAGTGCATAACTGGTACTTAATTTATCGACCATGAAAGGCAAAGACGACCTCGGCGGAATTTGAACTCAGAACGTAATGGCAGACGACTGGCTTCAGGTTCCATGTCTGTTTTGGCATGGTTTCTATGGATGCCCTTCTTAACGCCAACACTAATATTATAAGCATATATGATTATTTTAAACATCAAATAGCTATGAGGGTTCATCTGAGTAAAATAGGAATCCATAGGGGTCAGTAAGGGAAACATGGCTGAAAAACACTACTCTAAGTAGTTCAAATAGAAGTCAGTAACTATGGATGTGGCATAGCAGCAAATGGGGCAGCTTCTTGAAATGTTACAAAGTGGATCCCTGTAGTGTCTGATGGTAAGCATCTGCTGGAGAGCCACTTGCACATGTATTTGGGCTTAAAACATTTGGTTGTTATATGGGCAAGTCATTGTTGTTTTGTTATTTAGCCCTAGGTCGGCCTTAACTGAACAAATGTATGATCAAAAGTATTCTGGCCATGACCGTCCTGCCTTTCTCCAGAGCACTCTGTATTTAGATTGGCACTATCTTATGTGTGTGGAGGCACAGCGGACTCGCGGTCATAGGATCGCGGTTTCGATTCCCAGACCGGGCGTTGTGAGTGTTTATTGAGCGAAAACACCTCAAAGCTCCACGAGGCTCCGGCAGGGGATGGTGGCGAACCCTGCTGTACTCTTTCACCACAACTTTCTCTCACTCTTACTTCCTGATTCTGTTGTGCCTGTAATTCAAAGGGTCAGCCTTGTCACACTGTGTCACGCTGAATATCCCTGAGAACTACGTTAAGGGTACACATGTCTGTGGAGTGCTCAGCCACTTGCATGTTAATTTCACGAGCAGGCTGTTCCGTTGATAGGTTCAACTGGAACCCTCGACGTCGTAAGCGCCGGAGTGCCAACAACAATCTTATGTGTTCTCACTTTTCGAGATGGTAAGATGTAATATGAGAAGAGATAGACATCTGGCTACTGTTTTACTCTTTCTAGTGGGTCAAGCAGTCATGTACAGCCTTTGTTGGCTTTGTTTAGGCTTTGTGTAGGTGTGATGAAGTGTGAGTAGTGTTTCATATATGTACCTCTGAAGCACCTAGATTATGAGAACCTCTTGAGCAGATTGATAACTCTAGGAATCTACTTCAACAACTTCAAAATATGTTTGATCATTTATGCTGCAGGAGTGACAAATTTAATTTTTTGCTAAAGGATGGGCAGCATTGTTTTTTGTTTGTTTTTTAGCTTCATTTTCTTTTTCTTCATATCTGTAATTTTTTTTTGTCTTTTTCTTTTTTTTTTCTCTAATTTTGTACTCTCATTGTACTCTCCTCTTTCTTCTGATCTCCATCCTATATTTTTCTGACATGTCAGAATATAAAATAAACCAGAGGTGGAGAGAAAAGCACCTAAGTAATTTTATCAGCTGGCCAGTGCAATTAATCTGTACCTATTTGTGTTATTCTCTCTCTCTCTCTCTCTCTCTCTCTCTTTCTCTCATCACTAATTCTCTCTCTCACTCTCATTTGATCACTTACTCTCACCCCTACCACGAACATATTATGGGTAGGTGCCTTGATGGGTTAGGTACATATTGGTATATCATCAGTCTCTCAGCTGATAGCCAGACACACAGACAGACTACAGTAAACTGCCTGGTGGTGGCTGGTGCAGTCTGTCTTCATTTTATTGTTAGCTTTTGAAATTTCCTTTTTTTTTTTAATTATTTATTTATTATTATTATTATTATTATTATTATTATTATTATTATTATTATTTCATTCTTCCTCATTATTTCTGTCTCGCTCTTTCTTCTATTAGTTTCTTCACAATGTCAAGAGATAAATGAACAGCAGAGAGGTAGAGGGGTTAATTTTTTTTCTTTTCCTTACTGAAAGAAACGTGTCTTCTCTGCATACTCTATATATCCAAGTTTCACTCTCAGAAGAAGTATCTTTTCAATATATTAGATCTGTTCTTTCCACTACTCGCTACACTGCAACAAAGCTTTAACCCTTTAGCACTTAAACTGGCCATATCCAACACAAATACTCTACCTGTTTTATGTTCAAACCACCAAGATCTGGCCTCTCGCACCTACCCTACAATATCATTCTAAAACTATACAACCACATTATCAAAATTTCAAAGCTATGAGATAATATATGATTAATTTTTAAGCAATGTGAATAGATAAGTACTACATTTGACAGAGTAATCTGAATGTTAAGGGGTTAAGTTCTTGTTCAAGGTCTCTCTTGCTGCCACTCCTTGAACTCGTCTAATTATCAATATCCTTTTAATTATCTCCTGTCACTCATAAAGGACAACTACCTCACTTCACCCCGATTCTGAAGTCATCATCCTCTATAATTTCGGTGCTATAGAACTCATGGTTTTCACACACATCCCACACTCATAGAAATATAAAAGCACACTTTTTTTGCTATTTTCAACATGTGACAACCCTCTTTTACTCTTTTACTTGTTACAGTCATTTGATTGTGGCCATGCTGGAGCACCGCCTTATAGTCAAGCAAATCGACCCCAGGACTTATTCTTTGTAAGCCTAGTACTTATTCTATCGGTCTCTTTTGACGAACCGCTTAGTTACGTGGACGTAAACACACCAGCATCGGTTGTCAAGCGATGTTGGGGGGACAAACACAGGCACACAAACATATACGCACACACACACACACATATATATATATATATATACATATATACGACGGGCTTCTTTCAGTTTCCGTCTACCAAATCCACTCACAAGGCTTTGGTCGGCCCGAGGCTATAGTAGAAGACACTTGCCCAAGGTACCATGCAGTGGGACTGAACCCGGAACCATGTGGTTGGTAAGCAAGCTACTTACCACACAGCCACTCCTACCCCTTAACTTTACTTGTGTGTTTTCCTGACTGACACACATACTCTACAAACGTCTTTGAGCTCTTTTCCTACCCAATAAACCCATCCTCTACGGAGCCATCATCATCACTGCCCCTATCAGATCATGCAGCCACTCCTAATCATAGCTACCAAGTAAGCATGCTATGTATGCAACACCCACTTTGCAAACCCTTTGGCTCTTCATGTTAGCTGATTGGTTGAAGCTCCATCAGTCTGGCACTAATTCTGTTGATGACTGAAATCCTTCTACATTTCTCACACTTCTCAAAAGTACACGGGGCCCCAAATCTCTTTAAATGATTGACTCATAGCTGTACAACATAGCAGTTTTAGCTTATTAATGCTTATTAAAAAATTCCCTGCCTCTGTTAACAGTTGTTATTCATTACCGCAAGTCTTGCAAGGTTGTTGTCTGAAAGTTAAAACATACCATTGTTCATGGCACAACTCGGTAGCTTTCCTAATTCCCAAACTGCTTCTGATTCTTCTGATCCTTTGCCAAAAGAATCTCTACCAATTTAGTAGAATCTTCCTACCTTCCACTTTCCAATAATGATGACCTGATAAACTGTACCCACAGAAACCTTTTCATTTGCCATACTTAATCTTTCAGTTTCTAGTTTCCAAGTGAATTTGGTTATGTCCAGAACATTCTGGATGTCACTCTCTTTTCTCTCTTTTACTTGTTTCAGTCCTTTGACTGCGGCCATGCTGGAGCACCGCCTTTAGTCGAGCAAATCAACCCCAGAACTTATTCATTGTAAGCCTAGTACTTATTCTATCGGTCTCTTTTTGCCTAACTGCTAAGTTACGGGAACGTAAACACACCAGCATCGGTTGTCAAGCGATGTTGGGGGGACAAACACAGACACACAAACATATCCACACACATACATATATATACATATATATGACGGGCTTCTTTTAGTTTCCGTCTACCAAATCCACTCAAAAGGCTTTGGTCGGCCCGAGGCTATAGTAGAAGACACTTGCCCAAGGTGCCACGCAGTGGGAATGACCCTGGAACCATGTGGTTGGTAAGCAAGCTACTTACCACACAGCCACTCCTACGCCTATAGAATAACTTTTATGATTTTCAAGTTATTACAATTTTTAAAGGAAAAATATCTTTTTGTCGTATCTTATTTTCTTACTCTGAGTGATTTAGTATATGGTGAGTGATAGCATCTTTTTTCTACAATGATCTGAGCAGTAAAAGGATCGTTATTGATAAGGTGGTATTACTGGTCAGATGAACCTTCCAGCCAATTCCAAAAACCAGTATACATTCACAAATTTATTATTTCATCAAAGAGATTGTGGTGTTTCAGCTGACTGGGAATTTTTTGGCTGCATCACACGGAAAAGGGGGGAATGGTGGAATGGGTGATGTGAAAAATGCTGTCTGGTGGAAAAACCTTGCAGATGAAGGTGGTTATTACAAATCTGGATGAATTTATTGTTGTTGCAAAAATGGAAGTTTTTATCGTTTGTTGTTGCTGCTTGTCTGTCAGAGCAAATTAGAACCAACTCAAGTTTTTCAAAGAAAGGAATGGTAACCTGTTCAAGGACCATTATGAGGAACAAGACAGTTTCATCAAATTGAAGTAGATAATGGAACTATTGTTGGGAATTTATTGTCATTTCCTTGTCTATGTCATATGCATAGAGTTCAAAATGGTTGTATCAAATCAGTGTGTGGTAAATTCTATTTGGTAAAGTACACATTTGATTGTGGAAAGGGCAGTACAAAGACCAAACTGCTATGGGCAATATGTGAAAAGAATGATCTGGGAGGGGAACATATTTGTATTTTTAAGACAAATACCAGATGGAAATATTTACACCATTGACATGAACAAATCATGGATACCTGAAGATCAAATAGTTGAACTTTTACCTTTCCCTGATATGACACATCACGGAAAATTAAGATTTACTAAGAACTTTAGACTTACATTATGCTGTGGGTTAAATTTGATGACTTTTATTTTGGTGTTTATTTAAATCAAATTTGTTGTGATTAACATTCTGTGTTATATTTTCATGTCAACTGAACAAATTAGAGAAAACTTTTAGCATTCATATTAATTCATCAAATGTAATGCTTATTTATTAGCATTAAAAAAAAATTAATCATGAAGTATCTTGTAGCTTCAACATTTTGAAGATGTGATTGTTTATTTTTAGAATGACATTGTAGGGTAGATGTAAGAGGCTGGATCCAACCAGTTTCAGGTAGAATATTTGGGCCGGTTTAAAAGGGTTAAGAATATCAGGGCATCTTTCACATTTTTTGTTTAGTGTTACATCCAGAACACTATGCCGTGAGGAATTATGGCCAATGATAGCTCAAATTACAGTTTGAGTTTGTATACTTTCACAATTTCATTTTTACAAATGTAGCATTTGTTTTTTTAATTTAAACCAGTGTCTGGAGAACAATATTTTCCGAGAACTTTACTTTGAAACATGCTCAATATCAAAAAATAGACTTTTGCATGTCACATCCGGAATGCAATTTGCTTGCCAAAAAAAAGATACATTTATCTGCTGATGAATAAAATTTCATTGTGAATTGTAGCCCTCCCTCTCTTCTATTCATGTGTGCATTTCCAACATACAGGCTTTGTTCTTTATAAAGAAATTATTTTATCCTCCACGTGGTGTCCGGAACTTATGGCCTTAAAGTAGCATAAGTAGATCTAAGTCTGGTTAGAGTGGTGATGTAATATATATATATATATATATATATATATATATATATATATATAGTATCTGGAGAAGTAGATAGGTTTTGGTGGTATGGATACATGAGAAGTATTATAACAGTTTTAAGAGAAGCAGGCGGTAGTACATTATTGAGTTGTGATTGTTGTTTAGTCCTAGTTCAGCAAACCTCTGATGAAAGGCATTCCAGCTATGGCCATTCTTGGAACTTTGGTGCAGTTTGTAGAAAATTTAGGTTATATTTTTATAACTTACATGCGATCATTTTATATACTTCCTCACTGATGTTGTACTTATATAAGAGGTAGTGATAGTGGGTCTTGTTATTTGATATAATTATGATACGGTCCGATTTCACATTATCAGCTGTTAGTTGCATTCAGATATTAACTGTAGGGGTGGACGACAATGTATGGAGTGGTATTGTTGTGTAACAGGTTTTGCTATAGCAGCCAATTCCATGCCACTTGTAGTGAGAACTGGATGGCAATTGTTCAATTTTAAGTTTGGCCTTTTGTATATCATATTACTAGGAAGATTAACATACCATGTAATTTTCATCGTTATCATCATCATAGTTTGCTTAACCCTTTTTGATGCTAACTTATCTGAGCCTATTCCTGATTGTATAATAAAAATTCTGTTTTAACCCTTAGCATTCAGATTACTCTGTGAAATGTAATGCTTATTTATTCACATTCTTTGAATTAATTTTGCATTATCCCACCACCCTTTGACAACTGGTGTTAGTTTGTTTATGTTCCCATAACATAGCAGTTCAGCAAAAAAGGAACTGATAGAATAAGTATCTGGCTCAGGAAACAAAAAAATTACCGGGGATCAGTTTGTTTGACTAAGCCCTTCATAGCAATGCAACAGCCTGTCTGCAGCCTTATGTCTAAAACTAAGTAAAAGATAAAAGTTACCTTGAAAATGAAGAAATTACACTGTTACAGAGCTATTCTGACCATTTAGAAACTTGCAAAAGGTGCTAAATTCACATTTTATTTCACAAGGTGTCAAAAAGCTTATTGGTGCACACAATTGCACCAGTGCTTTTCTAAGGTTGAAATGCCTTTTGCACAACATGATTGTTTACTTAGAAAAATAAGGCCATTCCAATTAAACTTCAGTCTCCTTTCTGCCACAAGTATTAATTACATTGGTTTTCTATCCCACCCCACCACCTTATTTTTATTGTTTTTTTTTTTTTTACCTGGATATTAATTAATTGCCTGGATATCATCTTACTAATTTGAGTTAATGAGGATTCTCTCTGTGGTCAATCAATTTGTTCAACATGTACTATCTTAGCTACAATGTTTCAATAAAAAATGTGGTGTGCTCAGAAGCTGAAACCCTGTTTCCATCAAAGATGTCCACAGCATTAACTACAACAACTAGTGCTGCCACTCAACCACCACTGCCACTACTACTACTACTACTACCACCCAGTCAGCATTGTCACTACTCAAAAGCCATAGTGCTCAAGAAAATGTAAGGGTTATGTGGTGCGACAGAGAAGAACTTTAGGGCCTATCAAGAAAAAGAGTGATTGGAAATGAGAGCTGTATGGAGAAAGGTTGATGATTAACTGCCAGAAAACCTTCTCATTGGTCTGTACCAAAAAAGCACAGGTACCCACATATTGCTTGACGGTGAATGGAACTGGGATAGAGCAGAAGGACAGTTTCATATATCTGGGAAGTTGGATAACATCAGATGGAAGGTCAGATAAGGACATCAAGGGCAGAGTTGGATTAGCAAAGAAGGCTTTTGTGGATATGAGGAGCATTTTTTGTGCAAAGAGAAATGGACTAGAAGTCAAGAAAAGACTATTAAAGTGCTACATCTGGTTGGTGCTAACGTATGGATGTGAGTCTTGGATGACAAGTAAAGTCATGGAGAAGAGACTCAAAGCTGCAGAAATGTGGTTTTATAGAAAATGCTTAGAATCTGGTGGATACAGAGGATGACGAATGTGGAAGTGTTGAAGAGGATGAAAGTGAAGAGACAGTTGATGGCTACTATCAGAGAGAGAGACAGTGGAGATTTGTTGGTCATTTTCTCAGAGAAGATGACGGAATGGAATGTTACAAGGTGGAGACTGAACTGGTGGAAAGGTGAGCGAGAGGAAGGCAAAGAATGAAGATGTTCGACTGGATAAAGAGATTGAATGTGCAGAGCGAGAAAGACCTGGGTAATGTTGCGAGAGGCAGAAATAAATGGAGGAGGAACAGGCCATGATTTGTCAAAAGTATGAATATGCCATGACACAAGAGAGATGGAGAAAGGAAGAAAGACAAAATAGAGGCTAGGTGAGAGAAAGAAAGAGAGTGTGTGAGAGGATAGGATAGAAAACAAGAGGGAGTTGTGAAGTGGAAATTAAATGAGAAAAAAAGCTATATAAGGAAAAGAGGGAAATTGGGAGAGTCTCCTCTCTTTCCCCCCTTTTTTGTTTAGTGGCTGCAAGAGATGAAGGAAGCGCAAGGGATAAAAAGAACAAGTGGTAGCAAGCATTGGATAGGGGGCAGAAAGAAATAGGGGAGAAAATGGTGTGCGTAGAAGAAGAAAAAAACGTTTGGAGAAGCAGAGAAAATTTCAAGAATGTATGTTTGATAGGTTTGTCTGAAGACATGATGTAGAGTGGCAGTGGCGGTGTAATGGTTGTTGTTGTTGTTGCTGCTTAGCTCCTTGTTGGTCATAAATGGAAAGATCAGTAATCAAAAGTAATCAGGCCACACTCATTATTTCTACTTT
Source organism: Octopus bimaculoides (assembly GCF_046866305.1). Lineage (NCBI taxonomy): Eukaryota > Metazoa > Mollusca > Cephalopoda > Octopoda > Octopodidae > Octopus > Octopus bimaculoides. The sequence goes on along the minus strand of NC_142934.1, from coordinate 19,413,581 downwards.
TTAGGGTTACCTAGGACTACATCACTTAATGTAATCAAGGGCAAACGATGGCCTATGGGACTTTCTGAATGGTGCACCTAAATGAAAAAAAATTACCTTGAATTCATGCCATGTCCGTCCAGTGTCATGTTGAAAAGCACCCAACACACTGTAAAGTGGTTGATGTTAGAAAGGGTATCCAGCTATGGAAACCAAACCGAATCAGACTGGAACTTGGTGCAGCTCTCTGGCTTGACAGCTCTGATCAAACTGTCCAACCCATGCCAGCATGCAAAATGGACGTTATAAGATGATGAGTTGTCTGTTATGTGGCCCACTTTGTGGAAAAGATTACCCGTGTCTGATCTGACCTGTGTTCTTCCATGATCTGAGTGAGATCTGGCTGCTATTTCTAGCAAGTTCACTGACCCACATTGAAGCTCTCTCTCATTGGTCCCAGGTATCTTCTTGGCAGTGTAAGTCTTGATGATAGTATTGGATGTTTATCATTAACTTCCCAAGTCAACTTAGATTGTGCTAATCTTTGATCAGTCATCCCAGTCATAACCATCTCTCTTTTACTTGTTTCAGTCATTTGACTGTGGCCATGCTGGAGCACCGCCTTTAGTCGAGCAAATCGACCCCAGGACTTATTCTTTGTAAGCCTAGTACTTATTCTGTTGGGATCTTTTGCCGAACCGCTACGTTACGGGGACATGAACACACCAGCATCGGTTGTCAAGCAATGCTAAGGGGACAAACACAGACACACAAACACACACACACACATATATATATATATATATATATATATATATACGACAGGCTTCTTTCAGCTTCTGTCTACCAAATCCACTCACAAGGCTTTGGTCGGCCTGAGGCTATAGTAGAAGACACTTGCCCAAGATGCCACGCAGTGGGACTGAACCCGGAACCATGTGATTGGTAAACATGCTACTTACCACACAGCCACTCTTTTTTTTTGCTAAGATGATAGGGTATAATTTGAAGTGAATTTGACTATTTCTAGCAAGTTGAACCACCAAAAGAAGTTCCTTTGGTGACGGTGGTGGTGGTGGTGGTGGTCTGGATTATTCTTGACATTATTGTGCTTGCTGTTGGTAAAACGGTGACAGCAGTGGTTGTATGCAGTAATTACCACCACTGCCACCATTACCTACATGTCAACAGAAGTGACATGCCCCAAGAAAGAATTGGGTCACATTCCCCCACCACCACCACCACACATTAATATGTCCTACTGTCTGTCATTGCTAAATTCTTCTGTTCCTTATCTTCAAAGGATTTTTGTTTGCATTTTTTTTTTATTTAATTAACAACATAAATAATAGCATAGTCAGGGATCTGCTACATACTCACTCAACTTGCTAGAAACAGCAGCAAAATCTTTTCCGTTTTTCCCTTTACCATTTCGAAAAAACAAAGAGCACATAGGGTAATTTAGAATCTTTTTTTTTTTGTGTGGTGGTGGGGGTGGGGGTTATACAAGTTAACTCACTTTTTTCAGATTTGCATTGAGGGAATGGTTTTATTTAGTAAAGTAGGTTTTTGGGTTTTTTTTTTTTTTTTTTTTTTTTTACCATACCTGGATACTTCACTCTCTCTCTGCCCTAGCCTTATCTGAAGTATAAATAATGGGTACAAGGCACCGCTACTTGTACTGGTGCTGTGTTGAAATGCACCTAGTACACTCTGTAAAGTGTTTGGTAAATGAACGAAGACATGGACTACAAAAGACTCCCTAAATTCTTGTTGAAGACATGACATCCTCTTGTGCTGGTGGTGCAATAAAATGTACCCATGTGGTTGGTGGTAGAAAACAAAATAGATGAGGGAGACATGGTCCTTCGTTTTGTCTAAGAGGGGCAGTCACTCCACATCAAGAACTATCCCCTCAGACTGTGATGACTCAGCCAACCCATGTCAGCATGGAAAATGGATGTAAAACTTAAGCAAACTGAAACAAGCAGAGTTACCTGCCTTACTCAGATGTACAATAATATGGTGAAATAAAATGTAATACAACACACACCTTCACTTATTCTCTCTCTCTCTCTCTCTCTCTCTCTCTCTCTCTTTCTCACACACACACACACATACACATGTTCATTTCATATACACTACATTCATCTTTCACTTTCTGCTTTCACTTCAAAGCAAATGTCACCTTTTCACTTTCTCCTCTCAATTTCTGTTCTTCATCATCATCATCATCATCATCGTTTAGCGTCCGCTTTCCATGCTAGCATGGGTTGGACGATTTGACTGAGGACTGGTGAAACCGGATGGCAACACCAGGCTCCAATCTAATTTGGCAGAGTTTCTACAGCTGGATGCCCTTCCTAACGCCAACCACTCAGAGAGTGTAGTGGGTGCTTTTACGTGTCACCCGCACGAAAACGGCCACGCTCGAAATGGTGTCTTTTATGTGCCACCCGCACAAGCCAGTCCAGGAGCACTGGCAACGATCTTGCTCGAAAATCCTACGGGAGCCAGTCAGGCGGTACTGACAACGGCCACGCTCAAAATGGTGCATCTCATGTGCCACCCGCACAAGCGCCAGTCCAGGGGCACTGGCAACGATCTTACTTGGCTTGCCGGGTCTTCTCACGCACAGCACATTTCCAAAGGTCTCGGTCAGTAGTCATCGCCTCGGTGAGGCCCAATGTACGAAGGTCTTGCCTCACCACCTCAGCCCAGGTCTTCCTGGGCCTACCTCTTCCACGGGTTCCCTCAACTGTTAGGGTGTGGCACTTTTTCACGCAACTATCCTCATCCATTCTCACCACATGTCCATACCAGCGCAATCGTCTCTCTTGCACACCACAACTGATGCTTCTAATGTTCAGCTTTTCTCTCAAGATACTTACACTCTGACGGGTATTCACATTGACATTACACATCCAACGGAGCATACTGGCTTCATTCCTTGCGAGCTTACGTATGTCCTCAGCAGTTACAGCCCATGTTTCACTGCCATGTAGCATGGCTGTTCGTACAGCATAAAAAAATTTTACTGGAATTAACGAACAACCATATTATCTAGTTGACAATTTTACTGCTTCAAACGAAAGAATGCAATAAAATAACTTCCTTTGGCACACACATGCACACAGACACTCACACACTCAAGGTAAAACTTCTGTATGAATTATGTTATTTCTTGCTGTGTGCACATGCAAAATTACCGCTCAAATCCAATTGAAATTACCTTTTTCTATTCTGTAATTTGTTTGTGATGAGCGTATTTAAAAACCTGGTCTTTGATATAAACTTAAAAGGAAGTTTTCCCAGAAATCCTGTCCTCTAGCTGTTGTTTCTAGCATGTCCAAGGTGACATTTGAGCCCCTCCCTACCTCCCATTTTTTTCTTAGATTTCTTCTGATTCCTATGTTTATGATACAGATTAGGATTTCACCCAAAGAACACATTCTCAATATTTTAATTTTCTCTCTCTCTACCCCAATTTCTTCATTTTTACTTTTTTGCAAATTTTTTCTTCATAATCCACGGACAAAAAAACAGTATGAATCTTTAAGAATTTTCTTCTTTCTTTTTTCTTAAAGAAACACTAAGATTTCCTTCCCAGACATCCACCCATCACCTCACCACTTTATAAAAGCTACAAACTCTCAATGTTTCACTTTTAGTATTTTTGAAAGCAGGGAAGTTTCTTCAGAAATAATGTCGTTTACCTGTTGTTTCTCGCATATTGGATTTTCTGGTGGTGGTCTGGTATTTTTTGTTTACTGTTTCAGTACAATTCTGTTATTGTTGGCACTCCGTCACTTATGATGTCGAGGGTTCCAGTTGATCCGATCAACGGAACAGCCAGCTCGTGAAATTAATGTGCAAGTGGCTGAGCACTCCACAGGCACGTGTACCCTTAACGTAGTTCTCGGGGATATTCAGCGTGACACAGTGTGACAAGGTTAGCCCTTTGAATTACAGGCACAACAGAAACAGGAAGTAAGAGTGAGAGAAAGTTGTGGTGGAAGAGTACAGCAGAATTCGTCACAACGCCTGGTCTGGGAATCGAAACCGCGAACCTATGACCGCAAGTCCACTGCCCTAACCACTGGGCCATTGCACCTCCATAGTACAATTCTACATATGCGTGAAACATCAGACAAAAGTGAAACATTGGGAGGTTTTAGCTTTTTGGAAGTGGGTGGGGGAAGGGACATTGAGGGTTTCTTTAAGAAAAATTAAACTTTGAAAAAAAATATATATTTCCCAGATTTGTAATCTCTGTATTTTTCTATGTGAATAATAAAAAAAAGTCACAAATTAAGAAATTGCGGTGAGGACGTGTGGGTAGATTAAAACTTCTGGGTAAAATCGTATTAACCCCCCTTTTTATATGATGAAACAGTACATAGAGTGTGATCCTTCTTGAGTACAGAAAGCACTTTCATGCAAACTCATGCAAATTGTGCCCTCTACCTCACTTTTAAACAAACAATAACTTCCATTATGCCAGTAATCCATTCACTATATATCAGCTGTGCCAATTCTGCCCATAAGAAAGGAACAAATAATGCAATGTGGTTGTAGGTCAGAACACACGTGCAACGCCGGGATGCATTGCTGGTTACTACTGAAGTGTTCATCAAAATATATACAGCTTACCTTAACACTCAGCCTTACAGGGACAGCCACTACATTGCAGTGTGGTGAGGATCAGAGGTGGCTAAGATTACTCAAAGAATCACCTGATAAACTTCAGGTATGAGTTGGTGCATGAACAGACGTCTCTCTTTCTCTCTCACTCTTCCTCTTTCTTTCTGTCCATTGCACACCCTCAGTTTCTGGTGGACTCTTCCTCTCTCACATTTCCATTTTTTACATACACATACTTTCACTCATGCACCCAAAAAGCTTGAAAATTCTTCATTACCTTTTATATACTGTGATATAAGAAGGAGTCCAGCTTCCATACTTCTACAAGCCACACATTAAATACTGAAAAGCAACATAGGGCGTTGCAAACTGATCTAGCTATCCCTGCTTACCTCCCCTCCCTATTCTAGTCCCTTGTATTTCAATTATTGTTTTTATTGGTATCATTAGATGCACAAATGTGGAGGCGCAATGGCCCAGTGGTTAGGGCAGCGGACTCGCGGTCATAGGATCGCGGTTTCGATTCCCAGACCGGGCGTTGTGAGTGTTTATTGAGCGAAAACACCCAAAGCTCCACGAGGCTCCGGCAGGGGATGGTGGCGAACCCTGCTGTACTCTTCCACCACAACTTTCTCTCACTCTTTCTTCCTGTTTCTGTTGTACCTGTAATTCAAAGGGGCCAGCCTTGTCACACTGTGTCACGCTGAATATCCCCAAGAACTACGTTAATCGTACACGTGTCTGTGGAGTGCTCAGCCACTTGCACGTTAATTTCACGAGCAGGCTGTTCCGTTGATCGGATCAACTGGAACCCTCGACGTCGTAAGCGACGGAGTGATAAGACAACAGACAGATGCACAAATAGACAGTTAGACTTGCAGATAGATGTCAGATGCAAGATGGTCAATAGATTTTGTTTGACAAACATAACAACGTGTGTTTGACAGACAAAGTATGTGTTCGACAAACAGATGACATTAGGCAAATAGTGAAGATGGTGTGTTTGATACAGGTAGATAAATAAACAGACAAACAGAGATGTATATCATTTTATTAAATATTTTTGTATTCTGTCTTTTCATTTTTTAAGATTCTTCCGGTTTGGTGTTTAGCAACAAGGTAAAAGCTCTAAAAGAGATGAAGAAATACAAAGACGCCAGGTTTAAGTCTTTCCAAACACTCCAGGAAGCTGAAGAGTTTACTAAGTCAAATCTAGCTGTAAGTAAAACTTTTTTACTTCTTCATAGTTTTGTCGTGTTCCTCTTTATGCCCCAGCAAGGGAGCTTCTAATGATCACTCGGCTTGCTAAAACAAGCAGTCAAATCTCCCTCAAATCGTGCTGTTTCATACTGCCCCTGTCTCGAAAAGGGAAAGACACTCCAGACCAGGGGTTTTCAAACTTTTTGACTTGCAGACCCCTTTATATTTCAGGCTTTTCCTTAGGGACCCCCTTATAAACGCTTATGAAATTTATACATAAATATTTGCTTAAAATAACATATATTTTTACATTTATTTATTTAACAGTATTTAACAAATAGTTTTATTGTCAATTAAAAGATTTCGATTAAAAAACATATAAAATCAAATTGCCCATAAAAAGTATTTGCTGTCCACGGACCACAGTTTGAAAACCCCTGCTCCTGACAATGTAGTTGTAATTATACAAAATGCAGAATAGGCACAATTGGAATGAGGGCTGACTTGGGGGTGACACAAAAATTAGATACTTTAGCTTGGTGCTCTACAAAAGTAGTTTCTATATAATCAATAGCCCTACTAGAAATAGCAGTCAAAATCTCCCTCAAATCATATGACTGAATAGATATGCCTGCTAGGGCTGAGGGGTTCTCAGGCAGCTCATTCTTTGTTTTTTTCAAATGTTCTTCGGATTGAATAGTGTTGATGTGCCCTGAGTTCACTTCTGACCAATTTACTGTCAGGTTTGAAATGATATCCAAGAAAGTATGAATAGTTCTGGTGTACAATTAAGTAGATTGGCAAGCAGACAACCAGCACTGAGATCAAAGGTTTGCATCCTGTTGCTAAGTCCACCACAGGGAGTAGGTTTAAAGTGAAACACTGCTACTCAAATTGCTAAAAATAACAGCCAAATTTTCACAAATCATACTTTACCACCTTTAAATAGGAAAGGCACATACAATTTAGTCCTGTGTATCTGCATGCATCTGGGGTATATGTGTATGTATGTTTGTGTATACATTATATATATATATATATATATATATATATATATATATATATATATATATATATATATTTTTGTTCATATGATGATATCTCCACAATGTGTTGATGATGAGAAAAACATGTAATCGTTACCAATATAGCAAGAGATTTCACCGCAAAAAGTCTAAAGTAGACTCCTTAAGGATCGTTCTCCTTGGTTATATATCCAAAATTTAAAATTTAAAAGAGAGTTTTGACGCTAATATCCATTATTATTGAAATTTATTCCTATGTCAACATTGACATAGGAATAAATTTCAATAATAATGGATATTAGCGTCAAAACTCTCTTTTAAATTTTAAATTTTGGATATATATATATAAACAGGAAGGTCATGGCTGGGGTGTATTTGATCACAGGTCTGTTCAATCAGAGCTGACCTGGGTCAGACAACAACAAATTAATACTTGTAAGCAGTGGGAGCACTGTAGAATAATTTGTGTGGTAATACCAGGTCTGTTGTTTGCTATTGTGTGATGGAATGAAGCTACATAAGTCTCTGTATCTCCTAATTCTGTCTTTATGCCTCTCTATCTATCTATCTATCTATCTATGTTCATAATTCTCTCCACTAGCCTACTAACTAATTTAACTTACTTTCTTTCTTTCCAGTCAATCGCTGATGACAGTGTTGCAGTGAAGTTAGCAGGATTAAATGAAAAGGGAAATTACAGGATGCCACGTACCATCGAGTTGCTGAAAATGAGAGAACTAATTGAATCGGGCCAATACAAAAATTTCAAACAGCTCATTACCTGCAATCCTTATTTCTTGGTCAGCAGTGGGGACACCCCACCTCTTTTGCACGTAAGCAGCAGTTACAACTCATTTATTTTTTTTGGAAACGAATTCTCCATGTTGTTGTTTCCTTAACTCTTTAACCTTTAAACTGGCCCTATCTGGCCAAAATATTCTTCTTGCTTTGTGTTCAAATTGGTCAGATCCAACCTCTCACACCTACCCTACAATGTTAGTCTAAAAATTATACAGTCACACAATTGAAATCTCCAAGGTTACAAGATAATGCTGGATAAATTCAAAACAATGTGGATAATGTGCAGGAGCGGCTGTGTGGTAAGTAGCTTGCTTACCAACCACATGGTTCTGGGTTCATTCCCACTGCGTGGCACCTTGGGCAAGTGTCTTCTAATATAGCCTTGGGTCGACCAAAGCCTTGTGAGTGAATTTGGTAGATGGAAACTGAAAGAAGCCCGTCGTATATATGTATGTATATATGTTTGTGTGTCTGTGTTTGTCCCCCCAACATCGCTTGACAACTGATGGTGGTATGTTTATGTCCCCGTAACTTAGCAGTTCGGCAAAAAGAGACCGATAGAATAAGTACTAGGCATCCAAAGAATAAGTCCTGCTCGACTAAAAAGGCGGTGCTCCAGCATGGCCGCAGTCAAATGACTGAAACAAGTAAAAAGAGAAGTAAGCATTACATTTGATAGAATAATCTGAATGTTAAAGGGCTAAAAAAAAAAATCATTGATGTTGTTGTTGTTATTGACATCATTGTTATTTTGTACCATATTTTGCGGAGTGGGATGGGGTGGGAGACAATAGCATCATTGGTTACAGGTCTCAAATGGATCAGTCATTGATTCATTTAATTTCTTCTGTGGGGCATGGACCTGTCTTTGCATTTTGGGATGCAGCAAGTACTACACAGAGGACTTTTGTTAAAAAAACACTATCTTTCAGTTGGGTTTTCTAACCAATATTTCTTTCTTTTTTCACCATTATTATCAAATGCCCTTCCCACCACATGTGTGTGTGTGTATATATATATATATATATATATATATATATATATATTACTCTTTTACTTGTTTCAGTCATTTGACTGCGGCCATGCTGGAGCACCACCTTTAGTCGAACAGATCGACCCCGGGACTTATTCTTTGTAAGCCTAGTACTTATTCTATTGGTCTCTTTTTGCCGAACCGCTAAGTTTCGGGGATGTAAACACACCAGCATCGGTTGTCAAGCGATGGTGGGGGGACAAACACACACACACACACACACACACACACACAAACACACACATATATATATAGCCTTGTGAGTGGATTTGGTAGACGGAAACTGAAAGAAGCCCGCCGTATATATATATATATATATATATATATATATATATATATATATATATTTATATATATATATATATATGTATATATATTTATATATATATATATATGTATATATATGTATATATATTTATATATGTATATATATTTATATATATATATATATGTATATATATTTATATATATATATGTATATATATTTATTTATATATATATATATATATATGTATATATATTTATTTATATATGTATATATATATATATATGTATATTTATTTATATATATATATATATATATATTTATTTATATATATATATATATATATATTTATTTATATATATATATATATATATTTATTTATATATATATATATATATATTTATTTATATATATATATATATATATATATTTATTTATATATATATATATATATATTTATT
>NC_142934.1:19321136-19401136 GCF_046866305.1 Octopus bimaculoides | reverse complement strand
TTCACTTGCCGACTAGGTATAAGAATAGCAAATGATGATGATGAAAAATGTCATTGTCATTATCAATGTTGATATCGTTATTAAATGCTTTGGATATCATCATTGTTCATATCATATGAAGGACATATTGATTGAAATGTTGTGAACATATAAAGAAGAAACGGATCTACAATTAATGTTTCCCCCCTTCTTCTCCCTCCACTGTGTCAGAACTCTTGAAATCAGACACTAAATAACTCCTTATTCCCTAGATAATTCATCTGATTGTAATTCTTGCTTGTTTTTTTTTCTCTATTTCAGGTGGGTGCCCGTTACAACGCTTTTCATATCGCTGCCAAAATGAATAAGCCTGAGATTATCAAAATAATCCTCGAAGTCATCCAGGATCCAAATTTCTTCTGCAAATTGTATGGTATCAATGATGATAGTATATGTGATAGAACAGAGCGTCTAATAGATTACTACCTTAACACACCAGACAAAGGGGTTTGTATTGTCTGTTTACCCTTTATATTCCTTATATATCTAAATACAAATCTCATTACTAGCCAGGTGCCCACCCTGTGTCCAGGGGTTGGCTTGCAAAGTCCTTCCAGTTCTATGGATCATCATTGGTATTTCTTTGGGATGTTATATGATGGGGCCTCTCAATCCTTTCCACAATGATTGACAGATATTGCCTTCAGTGTCTTGACTCACCCTATCTTATTGCTTCTCACATACCCCGTTGTGACCGTATAGTTCGGGAGTGGGACCAGTGAATCTTGAAGGTATTTAGGCCTCAACGTAACCAACGAACAGGTTCGCATAGTTGGGGCCCATTGTCGTTCCCATGGCCACTCCCCAGAATTGTTGATAAAACTCCCCTGTGAACGAGACATATACATACATACATACACTCTAATAACAAACAGCAAGAATGAGTGCTTAACACTGCATTGGTGGATGAATCTTTATTTGTGAGTTAACAAGGCTACCATTGGTTTCATATAAAGAATTCTCGGCAATTATCAAACCTGCTGCATGAGATGTTGGTACTTGTCTCCATCTTGGATGGAGTGTAAGTGGAGGGAAAGAAACCAACCAGTAACAGCGAGTGAACCGGGATAAGCCCATCGCTGTGCTGGTCATGGAGAGCTGTGGTGCAAGGGTTATCTACTTGACTTTCACTTGTTAAACTCCAGGTCAGTTCTAATCTTGCAGCTTCACGATCAAAGGCATTCCTATTATGAAACACCCCATGTGTCTTTGGCCATTTTCCTCTCAGATATAGTGTATTTAGAACTACATAATCCAATATTTCCCTCTCCATTTTTTATTTCTTTTTTTTAAAACAGTAGTTTGATTTGACTGCTATTTTTAACAGGTCAAACAACCATACAGGGGCTACCTTATTACCTGGCCTCACGCATTGACAGTTTGATATGTTTATTTGTAGCTATTTATTTGTGTTTGGTTTGGTTGTTTTTTTCCTATTTTACATCCATTTTCTTTCTTTCTTTTACTACAGTCATGTGAAACACCACTACACTTTGCTTGCAAGGCTGGCTACAAAGGCATCATCGAAGTCCTTGTGAACCATCCATTGACCAAAATAAATGCAAGGAATAAATTTAACAAAACTCCACTGGATGTGAGTTGCTTCCTGCTTTTTTGTACCTTTTGTTTTGAATGCGTTACAGTTGTTGCGTATAGAATTGATTTTCTCTTTTGCAGAAGAATGTGTGTAGTAGGTAGTGGGAATTGCAATAGTAGTATGTTGTTAGCAGCATACTAGTAGGTGGGTGGAAAGGGTTGCTAGTGTGTGTGTGTGTATACATGAGGGCACAGGACTGTGTGGTTAGGGTGTTGCACTCACCATTGCGAAATCATGGTTTCAATTCCTTTACCAGATAGTGCATCATGTAATTTTTTTGCATTTTTACAATATTTCATAATTAAACATTAATATTTAGGCCTAGGAGTGGCTGTGTGGTAAGTAGCTTGCTTACCAACCACATGGTTCCGGGTTCACTCCCACTGTGTGGCACCTTGAGCAAGTGTCTTCTACTATAGCCTCGGGCCGACCAAAGCCTTGTGAGTGGATTTAGTAGACGGAAACTGAAAGAAGCCTGTCGTATATATGTATATATATGTATATGTTTGTGTCTGTGTTTGTCCCCCCAGCATCGTTTGACAACCGATGGTGGTGTGTTTACGTCCCCGTAACTTAGCGTTTCAGCAAAAGAGTCCCGATAGAATAAGTACTAGGCTTCCAAAGAATAAGTCCTGGGTTTGATTTACTTGACTAAAAGGCGGTGCTCCAGCATGGCCGCTGTCAAATGACTGAAACCAGTAAAAGAGTAAAGAGTATTTAGTACTCGTGTTATTTAAGTATCTAGTAACAAGCCATGGTGGTTAACACAATATGTGTGTGCATGAATGAATGAATGAACTTGCATACACTTGTACATTAGTAATCTATATTTTAGGAAAGTCTTTTTGTATTATTTCATTGCAGTTGATACCAGAATCAATTAGTGCTTCTTCACGAAAACAGATTGAGAGATTCTTAGAAGGTACCTACATCATGTATATATATATTTCGCTTACACTGTTTTTACTGTCAATTTTATATTTGTTTTATATTATTTTTTTGTTCTTGTTGCATTTATATTTGTATTCTTGTTTTTGTTGATAACTAAGAGCGTAGGTGCTAATATATCTAATATTTAATTTGACTTCCTCAAATCAAATTAAATATTAGATATATTAGCACCAACATCTTTTTATTTTCCTTTAAATATTACCTTCTGAAAAATACAAATTTGACTATTACAATGTTCTATTTATGAATATCTTGGTCCGTTTGTATGAAACAACTGTATTGGAATATGAAAAATAAAAATCTATAATTTGTTTTAACATCCAATCTCATTCATTTCATAAATATAAATGAATTTGTTGAACTTTGTTTAATAAGTTAAGTCATATACTGATTATTTCAATACAAGCTTTCATAATTATACGACCTTTTTAAAAAATTTGCAAGCAAAGAAGAAAAGACATTAGAATTCTAAGGGAAGAATTCCAATTAAAGGACAAACATACATACATTCGTCTGATATATATATATATATATATATATATATATATATATATGTGTGTGTGTATGTACGTTCTGCCTTATCTTCGAAACGTCTAGTTAGAATAGAGGCAGCTGACGAAGGAATAATTCCAAGTGGCTATCTGTTTTCCTATGTGTTCGTTCCGTTGTCTGTAGTTTATTTTGCTAACGTCCTGTACCCTGATATGCATCTATATACACATGTAGATGTAAGTGTGCATCAGCATGGCCGCAGCTCTAAGCTGAAACTTAAGAAGAAAAAAAAGAGAAAAAAAATATATGTGGGTATACATGCATACTTATTCTTTGTATTATTATATATATATATATGAATTTTTATTTCTATTTTTCAGAACGCTGTTATGTGCCTTTATATAGAGATGGAGATAACCTAAGTCCACCTCGGATAGGTCAACCTTGCAGTCCAGTGTATACTTGTGATGCTCAGAGTCCACCTTTCAATCAAGTGCCTTCAGTGGACTCCCCCGAAGGGTCACCACTGAGCTCTCGTATGTTGTCCAGTGTTGTCAAAGCTTATGCTGGGCCAATGTCCCCTGAACAAGTAACTTATTCTATTTTTATCTTTGATGCCTCTCTTGCTTTTTTTTTCTGTTTTTCTCTCTTTCCTCATCTCCTTACTCTGTACTTTTCCTTCAGCCTTGCTTGCCTCTCAGCCTTATTCGTCATCATCATCATCATTGTTTGACGTCTGCTTTCCATGCTGGCATGGGTTGGACGATTTAACTGAGGACTGGTGAACCAGATGGCTACACCAGGCTCCAATCTGATTTGGCAGAGTCTCTACAGCTGGATGCCCTTCCTAACGCCAACCACTCTGAGAGCGTAGTGGGTGCTTTTACGTGCCACCAGCACGAAAGGTCAGTCAGGCGGTACCGGCAACAGCCACGCTCAAAATGGTGTATTTTACGTGCTACCTGCACAGGAGCCAGTCCAGCGGCACTGGCAACGATCTCACTTGAATGTCTTTTCGCGTGCCAGGAAGGCGATGCTCGTAACGATCATGCTCAAATGGTGCTATTTTCGTGCCACTGGCACGGAAGCCAGGCAGTTGCTCTGGCAACGATCATGCAATTATTATTTCCCTTTATTCCAGTACTTGTACTTTATTAGATTTAATTTTTGTTTTTCCATTCCTCTTTTTCCCTCTCCCAATGAACACTACCACACACTTGAATCACATGCGTATAAAACACACCCAGTTGGTCCTGCACATACTGTATGTTGAGAACCCTTGGGTTAGACACTTTGTCCGGAACTGGTAAGCTGAAGGGCTGTACCAGGCTCCAGTCTACCTCTCAGCCTTACACGTAGGAAGAAAACTTTTCACATGCTGCCTTAAACCCATTTAATATTGATGGTTATTTTACTAAGTTCTTCATTATTTTCAAAATCAATTGAAATGAAAGCAATGTATTGCAACAGAAATGCAGTCACAAAAGAATTAAATGTAGTTTGTAAATGCCATGCAGGATTGTTAGAAAGAAAGAGAGATACCATCACTTTTCTCTTTTCTCTCTCTCTCTCTCTTTTTCTCTCTCTCTCTCTCTTTCTCTCTTTCTCTCTCTCTCTCTCTCTCTTTCTCTCTCTCTCTCTCTCTCTCTCTCTCTCTCACACTTTCACTGTTTCTCTTTTCATTAGGCTAATGACTTCAGAAGGAATTGGAAACCTTCCCGAGATAAGGAGACTATTGATGATCTGAGATCTGACCAAGAGAAAGGATATGAGCGTATTGGACGGTAACTATCTTTTTTCATCTACTTTTTCTGTCTCTCACTCTCCCTCTCCTTATCTCTCTCTCTCTCTTTCTTGCTACTTATATCTTATATGAATGTGTGTATGTATGTGTGTGTGTATATATATATATATCATCATTGTTGTTTTAAATGTCCACTTTCCAATGCTTGCGTGGGTTGGACAGTGTATCGAGGCAAATTGGCTACACCCTAGTTATCTTCCAGCCAACCCTTACCTGCTTCCAAGTAAGGTAATATTTCCTCCCACAGTACTAGAAAAAAGTATGGAGCGCAAGTGTAATTTCAACAAAGAACAAAATAAGAATTTTTAAGACTAGCGTAAAAGTGGTGTTATTGTATGGGGCTGAGACATAGCGAACAACAGTTGAGTCAAATAAGCAAATACAATCATTCATCAACAGGTGCTTGCGTAGTATACTTAAAATCAGATGGTCTGAACACATAAGCAATATGAAGCTATGGCAAAGAACGAATCAAGTTTCGATTAGGGAGCAAATGCCAAAGCTGGAACACCACAGATGCGAAGGGTAGCTTCTTTACCACATAGCCACATTCTTATCTATTATGCTATTGTTGGATTCCTCTTTCGTTATTACTGATGTGATAGGTCATGTTGTCTGTTGTCAAGACGCTGCACTCTTAAATGGCTCAGCTTACTTAGATGTAAATTAATTAAATTGCTTGGTACTGCTCACCACTGTGAGCAGTAGGAGAGAATACTAATTAATTAGCTTGCAGCAGTAATTTTAAATCCTTTGTTTTGTGTAGCTTATTTGAAGTGAAATATGCTTCACAGTGCCATCTTGTTACATAGATACTATA
This sequence comes from Octopus bimaculoides, assembly GCF_046866305.1. Taxonomy (NCBI): domain Eukaryota; kingdom Metazoa; phylum Mollusca; class Cephalopoda; order Octopoda; family Octopodidae; genus Octopus; species Octopus bimaculoides. The sequence continues at coordinate 19,395,433 of NC_142934.1, read as the reverse complement.
TGAACAGAAAGTTTTTAGTAATGCTCTTTCGATGATTTCAGTGGTTAATAGAGAAGTTTGTGCACTCAAACACTTCTTAATATACGCAGAGTTTTTGCACAAACCAGTGAGGGGGCATTTATTTGGTTGCTTGACTTGCTAGAAATAACAGCCGGATTTCCTTCAATTAATACTGTTGTCTTTCAAAAGGGGAACACTGACCATTGAACAATGTAAATACAGTAATTATAATTCATTAGACAAAAGCATATGAAACGTTTTTATTATTTTAATTGTCAAAAGACAAAATTATAAGGCGGTTGTGGTAGTGGTCCTACTGCGGCTGGTGATTGTTGTTAGCTCAAGTACATCCTAATTCAACAGCTCTGTGATCAAAGACATTCTAACCATGGCCAACATGTCTTTGTTTGTTCAGAACTATAGTATTCAATATGTCTTGTTTTTTGTTTTTTTTTTCTTTTTAATCTTAGTAGTGTGGTTTGAGGATTTGGCTGCTATTTCTTGCAATTTAGGCCAGCACATACAAGCTCTCTTATTGATTTGCATAAGAAGTTACTGGACACAATAGTCTCCATATTCATCTGGCTTCAACCCTTTTAATTATTATACTGAGGAGCAGTGGCAGCTTGTAGATAAAATTAGTGGCGGGGGTGCTGCTTCAGAAAATTTTTAGCCATTGTTTTAATATTGTGTAAATGGAAACGAACATATAAAAAGAAAATTTATACATAAACTTGATCAGTTTGTCTTTTAGCCACTGCCAGGTAGTGTTTAATTTGTTCGCTGAACACTGCCGTGAATTCCTTGTTTTTCAAAAATCCCACCTAAATCACAAAATAAGTGGGGGGGGGGGGGGGGGGGGAATCTGCCCTATTTTTCAAATTGTACACACACACTTTGTTCTCATGATGGCCTGTCTATTATTATGTATATATGATGCACACACATGTTGACATATAAATAAAATCTTCTCTTAAACATTGTACCCCGTTTGTGTCTCTCTTTTCCTTCTGGCATTTATTCTTTTCATATTTATTGTATCGACCATGTGATGTGCAAAGGAGCCATTCTCGTCACCTCACTTCACACGGTCGTTTACATACCCTTTGCATGATTTGGCATTGAATGGAGTGGCAGAGATGAGGTTTTGTAGTTCAGTTTATCTTTACTAGTATTATTTTATTTTTTCTATAACTCTTGTTTATTGAATTATATTTTTCTGATAATAATTATGAATTTAAGTGTTTAATCACTTTAAAAAAAAAAAAAATTTTTGTGTCATTCTTTTTCTTTCCACAGACAACTTGCTCAAAAATACAAATTCGGGTGGCGAGAATATTGGGACTTTTTGGGTATTTACACTGATATTTCTAAACCTGAAGGGCTTGAGAAGTTCGAGACCTACCTCCAAAACCAGTTCTTAACATTCAATGTTCACCGCAGTCTGGAGGCTCTTCATGTAACTGAAAACATCACTTCACAGAAAACCATTGAGTCAATAAAATCACTCAAGAACATGTTTACCGTTGACAGCAACAAAAATGTTTCTGGTTTTGGCCAGTCGCTAATTTCTAGTGATTCCCCCACAAGTCAGCAGCAAAGTAAAAAGCAGGAAGATAATTTTGATCAAAATAATTCTGTGCCAGTTGTAACCGAAAAGGAAAAAGAAGAGGAAGAGCAGGTGAAAGAAGGCCAGACAAGCAAAATGTTCATCTCAATCAACAAGCATTTTAAAAGTCATAAAAAAATATCAGGCATGAAAGACTTCAATGAGATTATGGACTCACTTGCCAAAGAGTTTGGCACCAAACTGGTCATCGTTGGCAGCAGCCAAGATACTGATGGTTCTGTAACTAGCAATACTGCGTGGATGGACGTTGTCGACACAAAAGACGATCACCATCATTCCATCTACACCACATTTTCAAATCTTAGCGATGTGTTCGGCACTGTCCACGACAAACAGCCTATCACTGTGTCTTTAGCTAAAACCAGTGCTTGTCCCCTATCACCATCAACGCCAACGAAAGACAATGTTACCTTGCCCTCCGATACCGTCCTTTTAAATGTCTCCTCACCAACTGGCCTCAACATAGATGTCCCAGCCAAACCAGCTCGCTCACCACCAAAGTCAAAATCTGTCATAAATATATACCTTAATGGGTAAGTAATTCTGCTGCTTGATCTTTTGACCTCTCTCTATCTATTTATCTATCCATCTATCTCTTCCTCTTTTTCTTTCTCATTTCTTTCTCTTATATCTCTCTCTCTCTCACACACACAAATTTTCCACTTATCTCCCTATACTGCTCTCAGTGTTCCATTACTGACTTTGTTTAACCCCCACATCTACCCTATGGTGTCCAGAAGACCTATAGTGGAAGCATGTGACTTAGTGGTTGGGGTGTTGGACTCATGATCGTAAGATTGTGGTTTCAATTCCTGGACCAAGTAACGCGTTGTGTTCTTGAGCAAAACACTTCATTTCACATTGCTCCAGTCCACTCAACTGGCAAAAATGAATAATCCTGCAACAGACCAGTGAAATTAGGAAACCTGCCCTTATGAGCCGCTATGACTCAAGAAGGTAGCTTTACCTTTTGTACCAGAAGACTTATTATCAAAGGTGTTCTAACCATAACTTTTCCATCTGGTTTTTTGTTTGTTTCGCCCACTTCAGGTAGTAGGTGTAGGTATGGGTGTGTGGCAAAGAAATTTGCTTCTCAACCACATGGTTCCAGGTTCAGACCCTCTGTGTGACACTTTGGGCAAGTGTATTGGGCCCTGCAAGAGCTCCAGGTTGATCGAAGCCTTGTGAGTGGATTTGGTAAGCAGAATCTGAAAGAAGCCTATCGTATGTATGTGTGTGGCTGTGAGTATGTTTGTATCTTCATGTCTTGACATATAAATAAATGTCATTCATTTCTAATATTCTGCTAAAAACTGCCTGGTGAAGGGGAAATAGTAACCTTGCTTGGAAACATGAGAGTTAGTGACAGGAAGGGCATCAGGACACCTGCCTGTAGAAAATGTGTCAATAAACTCCATCCAATCCATGCAAGCACAGAAAAGCATCCGTTTTCTATGCTGGCATGGGTTCGATGGTAAGCTGGGAAGCTGCACCAGGTTTCAGCCTGATTTGGCATAGTTTCTATGGCTGAATACCCTTCCTAACGCCAACCACTCCAAGAGAGTAGTAGGTGCCAGTCATGAAACACCAGCATTGGCCATAACTACGATCTCACTTGGCTTGACAGGTCTTCTCAAAACATGGTATATTGCCAAAGGTCTCGGTAGATATTAAATGATATTAGTCTACCTACATGTAGGGCTACATGATCCAGTGTATTTTTACTTTACATTAGACAGTAGGATATGATTGGAAGGGAATTCGGTTAATATTTCTACCAGGCCCAATGGCCATACTGTGGCTTTTGAAAAATGTTGATCTAAAATGTGTTTGTTTGTAGGTTTGAACCCTCAAAGTTGGACCTGGACGTCTACCGGTGTGTTAAAGATGTAGAGCTGGACTCTCGAACGTATCCCTACATACACAAGTGGTTTCAGAAAGTGAAATCTTTCACAACTGATGAGCAACACAGGTAAGCCCCGACCTCATATCTTCATCAACAATACCGTTGTCATTCATCATCATCTAATATATATCATACTTATTATTATTAAGGTGACAAGCTGCCAGAATCATTAGCACACCAGGCAAAGTGCTTAGTGGCACTTGGTCCATCTTTTGGGTTCTGAGTTCAAATTCTGCTGATGTCAACTTTGCCTTCCATCCTTTCAGAGTTGATAAAATAAGTACTAGGTGATCATTCAGGACAATGTAATTGATTTACCCACCCACCCAGAAATTACTGGCCTTGTGCCAAAATTTGAAAACCATTATTGTTGTTGTTATTAAGGTGACAAGCTAGCAGAATTGTTAGCACACCGTGTGAAATGCTTCGCAGTATTTCACCTGTTGCTATGTTCTGAGTTTGAATTCCTCCGAGGTCGACTTTGCCTTTCATCCTTTTGGAGTTGATAAATTAAGTACCGGTGAAACACTGGGGTTGATGTAATAACTAGTCCCCTGCCCCCAAAGTTCAAGCCTTGTGCCTTTAGTTGAAAGGATTATTATTATTATTATAAAGGTGGTGAGCTGGCAGAACCATTAGCACGCCAGGCAAAATGCTTAGTGGTATTTTATCCATCTTTTCGTTCTGAGTTCAGATTCTGTCAAGGTTGACTTTGCCTTTCATCCTTTCAGGGTCAAGAAATTAAGTGCCAGTGCAACACTGGCGTCGATCTAATTGACTGCCCCCCCCTCCCCCACCCCCACTAAATTTCGAGGTGTTGGGGTTTACTTGACTGGTATTTGTTTTATCAATCCCGAAAAGATGAAAGGTAAAGTCAACCTTGGTGGAATTTGAACTCAAAATATAAAGCCAGAAGAAATGCTGCTAGGCATTTTGGCCAACATGCTAACAATTCTGCCAGGTTGCTTCCCTTTTTAATAATAATAATAATAATAATAATAATAATAATAATAATAATAAACTTTTCCTAATTTTGACACAAGGCTAGCAATTTAGGGTGAGGGGTAAGTGGATTACATTAACCCCAGCGCTCAACTAGTACTTATTTCATTGACCCCGAAAGAATGAAGGGCAGAGTCAACCTCAGCAGAATTTGAACTCAAATCACAAAGCTGGACGAAATGCCTCAAAGCATTTTACCCAATGTGCTAACGATTCTGCCTGCTCACCATTTGAAACAATTATAATATGGGCATGTCCCTTAGTGGCTGACAGTATGTGCATCTCTGACCACAAGCAGGAGTAGTAGGGGAGCATCATAGCCATGTGTTGAGGGGAATTCTTTGGGGCTTGAATAATTCACCTCTAGAAACATGGATGTTTCATTTATCATCCTTAAACAACCATCATTCAGGGATCTTTTGAGTGGGATTGGCTACTCAACCTGAAGAAAATTCTAACTGGGCCCCAACTGCAAGGTCATGCACTGTTTATCTTGATATGAGATCACCATGTCGCGCACATATGGTTGTGATGCATGTGCCTGGTGTACCCTTATCAGACGAGTAGTCATGATGGGTATATTGGGCTTTGTATATTTGTACCCCAGTGTCACTTTGATGGCATGTGCTACTCTCTCACTCAGTAATAATAATAATAATAATAATAATAATTGTCATTTCCATTATACTGTTAAATTGTATCTTTTTCTTTCTTTCAACAGTTGGCGAAGTCCTGTTAAATGTTTCAACACTACAAGAAACGAAATGTCACCATTATCCCCTTCACATCGACACAGTCATCTTAGTAACCCCAGCAGCAGAAGAACTCTTTTTGGCTCTCCAAGTCGCTGAGTCAACGACAACCACAAATGACATTATAATTTTAAAGGGCTTCTTCTCAGTTTCCTTTTTTTTTTTTTTTGTGTCTCTCATTTTCTTTCACAGGTCTTGTTTTAATTTTACACAATATTTTTGTAAAATATTTTCATAGGTTTTACATATATATATATACATATATATATATATATATATATATATATATATATATATATGTGTGTGTGTGTATATATATATATATGTTAACCACTCAAAAAAACAGAGACGGATAAAAGCCAAAATATCCCAATAGTTGCGAGGTGTTGATTAAGACTAACTTTGACACAGTGCTCCAGCATGACCACAGTCCAACAGACTGAAACCCGTAAAATGGATACAAGTGTGAGCATGTGACATTAAATGGTTTGGAAAGAAAGAGTGAAAGAAAACAAGAAATTTTATTTTGCCTTTTGGAATGCAAGAAGCTGATGAAGAATTTACAAGACAGAAGAAAGAGTTTGTCTCTTAAATAGATTAAAAGTTCACAGAAATGCCAAATGATTTCAAAACTGTACAGATGTTTATGTTCTGTCTGTAATAGTTCATTGTTGTTGCTTTTTTTTATTCTATTTTATTTTTAATTTCCTTTTGCTGCTGTTGTTGTTTTTATTGTTTTTAATCAAGCACCAATTGTGCTTTCAAGACACTGTGATAAGAATATGAGCTAAACAAACAAGTTTTTTGGGGTTTTTTTGTTTTTTTTTTTAATTTTTTTTTTTTTATTCTTATATTCTTTTATAAACTGTACAGAATTCTCATGTAATTTTTTTTTTTTTTAAACTTTCCTTTGTACATTCAGAGGTTAAGATTAGAATAAAAAGCTGTGTGTGTGTGTGTGTACATGTATGAATGTTTATGTGTGTGTGTGTGTGTGTACATGTATGAATGTTTATGTGTGTGTGTGTGTGTACATGTATGAATGTTTATGTGTGTGTGTGTGTGTGCATATACATGTATGTATATGTGTGTAGATGTGTATATGTATACATATATGGACATATATATATATATATGTATTGTGTATGTTTGTGTGTATATGCAGGTGTGTGTGTGTATGTGCGTATATGTGTGTGTCTGTGTGTGTGTTTGTATATAATAAAGAATTCTTTTCCAAAGTGTACAGAATAATTCTATTTTATTTTTATCCCTATCTTATTTTTTAATTTCCATTAGGATTTTTTTTTTTTACGTACATTAAAAGAATAATATGGCTTTATATTGAAAATGAAAATTTTGATAAAGCCCTTCAATTATTCTTTTATTTCATTAATGACACAACACCCCCAACCTCCTACAACCCACCAAATCTTAATTCTTCCATATTAAAACATGAAAGAACAGAAAACAAAACAAAACAAAACAAATCTGTTGTTTGCTTTTATTCTTTATTTTACTTTTGTAATTTTTTTTACCCCCCATTAAACATGGATTTGGATCCAGTTTAACACTGATACCATTACCACGAGGTCCTTTGGTGCTTTTGACAGAGATCAGGTGAGGTCCCTAGTCTGAGGTTAACTCAATATCTTGTAATTACTGCTTCCCACTACAGCAGCCCATGAATTGTAGTTTCTTTCTCTCTCTCTCTCTCCATATTCCACAACTGTCTCAGGGCTTCTGCTAATATCAGGGACACTGCTTTTCTTCCTCTGACTAACCCATTAAAAAAAAAAAAAAGATTTAGGCGTGGTTGTGTGGTAAGAAGCTTGTTTCCCAACCACATGGTTCTAGGTTCAGTCCCACTGTGTAGCACCTTGGGCAAGTGTCTTCTACTATAGCCTCAAGCTGACCAAAGCCTTGTGAGTGGATTTGGTAGGTGGAAACTGAAAGATGCCTGTCTTGTGTGTGTGTTGCTTTGTGTCTGAATTTGTTCCCACCACCACCACCACCACCACTTGTCAGTGTTTGCATAACTTAGCAGTTTGGCAAATGAGACCAATAGAATAAGCACTAGGCTTACAAAGAATAAGTTCCGGGGTCAATTTGCTTGACTAAAGGCGGTGCTCCAGCATGGCCGCAGTCTAATGACTGAAACAAGTAAAAGAGTTTATGCACAGTAATCAGAGTAACCTTCATAATTTTATTGAATTAGCTGCATATTTTGCCATAAAAGGAAAATATTACTATTGATCTGTTTTATTCAGGGTAGGTACTGCCTACCCAGGCGGCATTTCCCTGATAAATAGATATTCTGATTTTGTAAATTATTTTGAGGTTGTCAGTTGGCTTTGAATTGACCTCATTAGTGAGCAGCTTTTGTTGGAGTGTCAAGATTCTTTGTGTCAGATTCAGCCAAAGCTGTTATTGATTCCAAACTTTTCTTGTAGTGGTGGCATGTTGTTTAAAGCATCAGATACAGTGTTTCGCGGTATTTATACTGATTTTCTGCATTCTGTGTTCAAATCCCACTGAGGTCAATGTTACCTTCCACCCTTTCGGGGGTTAATTTATAAAAAAAAAAACAAACATGAATTGGTGAAACTGCTGGCACCCATGCCAACGTCGTCTCCTTCAATGGACACAAAACTCGGCTTCCGAAGTCCTGTTGGGGCAAGCGAAAGCGAAATCGTGATGGCACCTGTGGCCAGTATCACCTTCCTGGCACGTGTAAAGACATTCGAGCGAGATCGTTGCCAGTGCCGCTGGACTGGCTCCTGTGCAGATGGCACATAAAATACACCATTTTGAGCATGGCCGTTGCCAGTACCACCTGACTGGCCTTTGTGCCGGTGGCACGTAAAAGCACCCACTACACTCTCGGAGTGGTTGGCGTTAGGAAGGGCATCCAGCTGTAGAAACTCTGCCAGATCAGATTGGAGCCTGGTGTAGCCATCTGGTTCACCAGTCCTCAGTCAAATCGTCCAACCCATGCTAGCATGGAAAGCGGACGTTAAACGATGATGATGATGATGTTACGAGTATCAAACTGAATACCTTGTGGGATCTCTTCTAGCTGTTTGTGTTCTGATAGCATTCCCTACAACAATTCTGGTGCTGAGCCGTATTGGCTTTTGATTTTTCCCTTAGACATGCAGAGAGAAAACTTGCTTATTTACATGCAACCTGTTGCTAGTCTTCCAAAGACTTGCATGCAAGCTGTCACTAGTCTTCCACAAAATAAAATTTTACCTGGGTTTGCATCTTGGAGAAAAACTTTCCAATTGTAGAAGCTTACGATTATTCCTGACTGAAGGAAGCCCTGGGATATGCGGAAGTAAAAAATCTGAGACACAAGGAAATTGGTGAGTGTCTATGTTGCCCAGTGGTTAAGGTATTTGGCTCATGATCATTAGGCCATGGGCTCAGTTCCCAGCAACACATTGTGTCCTTGAGCAATACACTTTATTTCAAAGGACCCAGCCTAGCCACACTCTTTGTCATGTTGAATTTCCCCAAGAACTGTGTTAAGGGTACACATGTTTGTGGGGTGCTCACTCACTTGCACATTGCCCTTGTTGTCACCAACCAAGTAAGAAAATTCTGCCCCTTTCACAAGCAGGCTGTTCCGTTGATCGGATCAACTGGAACCCTTGTCGTAACCGACGGAATGCCAGTAAAACAATAGGAATAATAAATCCAGGTGGGTTTGAAAAGTGGTAATGGGTGTAATTACTGTGATGTCAAGTAATTATTTCTTGACCACAAATGAGCAGAGAAGCCATAGGGTTGTGAGGCTCCTGTAGTCTTGTCTTGCCAAGGACTTTTCAAGTTTCCTCGTGTTGTGATGCCATGAGAAAATGCACCTGACACACTAAAGTGGTTGGCAAGTGGAAGGGCATCCAGTCATAGAAACTAAACCAAACAACACATTGAGCCCCAGTCTATGGGAGCAATGACTCAGGACCATGACAGCCCATCTAACCCATGCCGGCATGGAAAGTGGATGTAAAAAGTGATGGTGATCTCCATTGAAAGATCTTAGTCCAAAACCTCAAATTTCTTAATTCCTCACAACTAAATGTATTAATGTGTACAAACTTTCCTGTATTTATTGTTAGTTTTTGACTGAATATATATGTAGAGCAGCAGCAGTAGCATCACCATCCTCCTCATTTTCATCATTTTTACATCTGCTTCTCCTTTCTGACATGGATGAAATGAAACTTTTTTTTTTTTTTTTTTAAGCCATATACTGTTGCTAATGCCAACCACTTTTGTTATCTCTTACAACATACAGGGATACAGTGTAGCTGTCTTTTAAAACCCTGACATAAATATCATCATCACCGTCATCACCTTCTTCATCGTCATCATCATGACAAAAATCAATTATGTGAAGCATAGACATGATGCTTCTAGCTTTGGCTGTTTTAGAAGTTGCTGTTACTGTCATTGTTATTCACTCCAGGTTTAGCTCTAATCAAGCAGGCTTATAATCAATGGCATTTCCGCCATGGCCATCCCATCTTGTTTTCAAACATTGATTCTAAGACTTACATTAACCAAAATTTAATTTATAGGCGCAGGAGTGGCTGTGTGGTAAGTAGCTTGCTTACCAACCACATGGTTCCGGGTTCAGTCTCACTGCGTGGCACCTTGGGCAAGTGTCTTCTACTATAGCCTCGGGCCGACCAAAGCCTTGTGAGTGGATTTGGTAGACGGAAACTGAAAGAAGCCCGTCGTATATGTGTGTATATATATATATGTTTGTGTGTCTGTGTTTGTTCCCCCACCATCGCTTGACAACCGATGGTGGTGTGTTTACGTCCCCATAACTTAGCGGTTCGGCAAAAGAGACCGATAGAATAAGTACTGGGCTTCGAAAGAATAAGTCCTTGGGTCGATTTGCTCGACTAAAGGCAGTGCTCTAGCATGGCCGCAGTCAGATGACTGAAACAAGTAAAAGAGTTATAATTTGAGAGAGATTTAGTTACTATTTCTAGCATGTCACACAATTACACAGAGACTCCCTTCTCGGCTCATCTGTATTACAATGATGTTATTTTGATAGTTAAGATTTTAAAACATTGTCCTCATGTTATCCTTCTTGACAGCAACATAATTAAATACCACCCTTCATCCAATGTTTGAAACCTGCTTGAACCTGTCAATGTTGAAATTTTTCTATTTTCATAATGCTTTTGTCTGTAGAAAAAAAAACTGTGCCTGTGGTCTTCACAAGCCATTCTGTGACTGCAAAATCAATGCAATTGATGTTCTGCAACAACTGCTGGTTAATTGCTGTTCATATTAAAAATTGTAAGCTCATTATTACATAAAAAGATGAAGCCTGTGAACCGGCAAAATTGTTAGTACACCAAACAAAATGCTTAGTGGCGTTTCATTCGTTAAGTTCTGAGGCTCACTTTACCTTTCGTCCTTTCGGGATCTAGGAGTGGGTGTGTGGTAAGTAGCTTGCTTACCAACCACATGGTTCCGGGTTCATTCCCACTGCGTGGCACCTTGGGCAAGTGTCTTCTACTATAGCCTCGGGCCGACCAAAGCCTTGTGAGTGGATTTGGTAGACGGAAACTGAAAGAAACCCGTCGTATATATATATATATATATATGTCTGTGTTTGTCCCCACACCATCGCTTGACAACCGATGCTGGTGTGTTTATGTCCCTGTAACTTGGCGGTTCGGCAAAAGAGACTGATAGAATAAGTACTAGGCTTCCAAAGAATAAGTCCTGGGGTCGATTTGCTCGACTAAAGGCGGTGCTCCAGCATGGCCGCAGTCAAATGACTGAAACAAGTAAAAGAGTAAGTACCAGTTGAGCATTGGAGTCAATGTAATTGACTTGCACCTATATTGGAAAAGATTATTATGTGAAAGATGATGCAAGATTTTAGTCAATAAAATGTTTGTTTTTTGGAGTGTTGGAGGGAGTATTTAACCCTTCAACATTCAGATTACTCTGTCAAATACATTACTTATTTAGCCACATTGTTTTGAATTAATCCTCATTTTGTAACTGAGATTTTGATGATGTGGTTGTATATTTTTAGAATGACATTGTAGGGTTGGTGTGAGAGGCCATACCTGGTCAGCTTCAAGATAAAACAATATTTGGGCCAGATATGACCAGTTTAAAGGTGCTGGTTTGTTTACACCTTTATAACTTAGCAGTTTGGCAAAGCGAGATTGATGAAATAAGATACCAGGCTTAGAAAAAAGGAGTACCGGAATCAATTTGTTTTTTTCAGCTACACCCTTCAAAGTGGTGCTCCAGTATGGTCACTGTCTAGTGACTGAAACAAGTAAAAGATAGTAGATAAAATGTTATTCTCAGTCTAGGTAAGGTGGAGGGCCACAGGAAATTATGAAAGTGCTTTGTAGACGAAGGAAATGCCTGTAAATTGTTAAATACCTATTTCTTTTTGCTCCAACACATTCTCAAAGACTATAGAGCAGAAGAAATCAAGTCATTGTTATTCAAACTAATGGCTGAACTCAAGAGAAAACTTGAGAGAAGTGGAATTATTTTTTGTTTTTATTTCTGTGTTTTTTTTTTTGCTGTGAGCACCCAAGCTTAGCTAACTTAATGCGTCTTAAAAATGTAAAGCTGGCGTCATTGTTTTCTATGTAGAAGTCATGAGATACATAAATAATAGCTATACCTTTCCTGAAAAAAATTTTTCACAACAGCAGTTACAACATAGAAACGGAAGAGTCATTCCAGCTGATTAATAACACACAAAACTATTAAATTTTTCTTTAAATTTATTTCACAAGCTGTCACACTTTATATTGCACAACTAGTTCCAGAACTATGTCAGTGTCCAGGCCACAGTTGTGTGTGTGAAATTTTAACACTTCGTAAAATAATTTAAAAGTGAATTTAAACTGTTTTGTGCATTATTAAATGGCAAGAATAGCTTTTCCATGTTGGTTGGTATAGTGTAGATTAATATTTCTTGATTGTCTACTTCTGATTACGGGCCTTTGCACCTGAAATATATAAAGGTTATTAAACATGTTCCTTTTCACATTGTAAAAAGCTCTCCATCTTCACTATTTTTACTTATATATATGGTGGTTATCTACTCCTTGCATAGAGTTTGACCACCTCCTGTACCTACACCTTAGCCCTTTCATGGCATCTGATGTGGCTTTTTAAACCAGACAATGTTCTGAAAAAAACACCCACACAGATTGCACCTCTGATTTGAACTACCAATACTTGCAGGTAAGTTCTGCTCATTGTGGATCCTAACATGTCTTTTAAGACCCCCATTGGATTTGCAAGCCCTCTGGCACACACCACATTCAAACGTGTGCACAGACATATAGTCAGAATAATTGGTTGAAGTTTGTTTTCCATGGGTTCGCAGCTGAGATTTGAGGACAGGCATGGTCTGTCACAGACTGTGCACACAAAAAGGTCCTTGTCATTTACCTTCTCGATCTTTACATTCTTCCTTAAATATCTTTTGAGTCTTGCTTGCGTTATCCTGGTCTCTTCAAACGCTTTCATTCCATTCCACACTTTTGTTCGCCATCCAACTCGATCTGAGGCGAGGGTTTCTATATCTTCTGGAACCATTCCAAGTGACTTCATAATATATATGGTGGTTGTCTACTTATATATATATATATATATAAAAGAAGTCAGGACCAGAATCCTTTAAAGGGATGTTAAAAAACCAAATCCGCTGGTTCACTCCAAACAAAGAATATATAAAAAAAAATTTATATTCAGTATTGATATAATCAATAGATAAAGTATAAGGAAAGGAAAAAATATATAGGTGTAGATAATCTTTAATCCAAAGTTGGTACAAATCCGATAAAGATTCTACAAATTGTTTCTAAGCCTAATTAATTCCAAAAACAAAACAAAAAAAAAAATAATCCTTTTGAAATCAAAATTAAGCTTTTCTTCAGGAATTCATTATTAGAGTGAATAGGTTCAACCAACAAAAAAAAAAAAAATTTTTTTTTATATATATATATATATATATATATATATATATAAATACCTTTAATAGCTCAGACAGGAACAAACAATTAAATTTGGGTAATTTCCTTCTATCAGAATTTAATTGTTTGTTCTTGTCTAGGCTATTAAAAGTCTTTCTTTTTTTTTTTCCTGTTGGTCGAACCTATTCACTCCAATAACAAATTCCTGAAGAAAAGCCTAATTTTAATTTCGAAAGGATAAATTTTTTCGTTTTGTTTTTGGAATTAATTAGGCTTGGAAACAGTTTGTAGATTCTTTATTGGATTTGTACCAACTTTGGATTAAAGATCGTCTACACCTATATATATGCATACACTGAGACTTCTGGCCATTTGCTGTGCTTGAGAAGAAATGCTAAGCTAAGTAGAATCGTGGCTGTCCATGCATACAAGCATGTCCTCTACATCCCTGTCTCAGCTTAAAGATCTTAGTCTTGCGGGCTTGTGCATACTGGTGCCATGTAAAAGTGCCTGTGCAGATACCAGGTAAAAGCCCCTAGTACATTCCATAAAGTGGTTGGCATTAGGAAGGGCATCCAGTCATAGAAACCATGCCAAAACAGACGAATGGAGCCCAGGGCAATCCTCCAACTGGCTAACTCCTGTCAAACCGTCCAACGCATGCCAGTATGAAGAACAGATGTTTAAGGATGATGATATATTGCCTTGGTATGGACATACAACATATGGAACAGATGGGTAAAGAAGTGCCAAGATGTCCTAATGAATTGAAAATGTGGAAAAAGAAGACATGGGCAGAAGTGGTAAAAGCTGATCTCAAGATCATGAAGGAGATGACAAAAGATAGCAACAAATGGTGGGAAGCTGCGTTGGAAAAGATCTGTTGTGGAGTTGCTTGTTCATTTGTGTTGAGCTGGTTGGCTCGTCCACATAAGATCTGTTGTAGAGTGGTGCCTGGCAGACTATTGGAACAAAATCATCAAGGTAACGGTTGCAAGATGTCGATGGAAAATTTTTGCTATGGCACATTATAACAATATACGCAATGTCCTGCTTTCTGGGAATGGGTTTGAGAGATGTTCCATTACCCAAGCTGATTAAAGATCAAGTCACCACCCAGTCTTTAGTGTATCCCAAGAGTGACTATTTTTTCTCTCTTTTACTCAGCCGGTGAAGATTTGGTTGTTATTTCTACCAAGCCGAACGACCACATAGAACTTTTTCCGATGGAGTGCAATTCTCCTTTCTTTTAAAACTAAGCATTTTTCATGTCTCTAACAAGTTATTTCCCTTGTAATATAATCCTTTAAAATAGCTGTTTATTTATTTATTTAATATCTAAAGCGTTGTGGAGGCGCAATGGCCCAGTGGTTAGGGCAGCGGACTCGCGGTTTCGATTCCCAAACCGGGCGTTGTGAGTGTTTATTGAGCAAAAACACCTAAAGCTCCACAAGGCTCCGGCAGAAGATGGTGACGAACCCTGCTGTAATCTTTCACCACAACTTTCTCTCACTGTTACTTCCTGTTTCTGTTGTACCTGTAATTCAAAGGGTCAGCCTTGTCACACTGTGTCACGCTGAACATCCCCCGAGAACTACGTTATGGGTACACGTGTCTGTGAAATGTTCAGCCACTTGCACGTTAATTTCACGAGCAGGCTGTTCCGTTGATCGGATCAACTGGAACCCTCGACGTCGTTAGCGACGGAGTGCCAACAACAATCTAAAGCGTCCTTGTAAAGCTGGTAAGCCATGACAGACTGAAAACGATATAATATATATTAATATGAAAAGAAACAATAACAAATTTTTAAAAAAGGTATAAAAGCGTAAAGCTGAAGAACAATTAAATGTTTCTTCTTTGAAATCTTTTTGTGACGTTCATGACGATGAATAAATTATCATGTCTGGAAGCCACATGAGTTTTGACTTCTTAAGTAGGACCATTTTCCGAAGAAATAACTTTATATCTTTGTTGACATAGCTGAGATTCTTGTGTCTTCCCCACTCTTCCATTTGGCTGTTCCCCTCGACGGTAAGGCAAACTATAGAGTTATCCCCCCTCATACTTGACACAGCATCAACATCTTTTACAAAGCTCAGCAAAAGTTGCAACGATGACTTCTCTGAGATTATTTGTCGTTTTAACCGTAGTACCCAGTATTATTTTTGTACTGTCCACAACCTTGGTAGATTCTGCTTCTCATGAAAATAGACGGTTGTCAATTTTGGTGTTCGGTGGAAACGGTTTTATCGGTTCTGCTACCGTGTCTCGGCTCTTGAAGACCGACCATTCCATCACTATAATTAACCGCGGCAACTGGTATTGGGACTCAAATGTTTTGATTAAACCGTATGTTCGACATCTCAAGTAAGTTTTTAGTTTCAATTTTGTCGTGAAGAGAGAAATTGGGGGGGGGGGGTTACATTTGAGAATATTATTATCAAATTTCCTAAGAACAACAGATAGTTCAGCGGGGAAAAAAATAAGACAATTTTCAAGAGAAAAATGGCGAAAAGAAAGCGTGGGTGTAAAAAATACAACAGTGAGTAAATAAACAAACAAAATAGAGGCTTGCATATTTCCTCAATTGTACATAACACTAGGGGTGACTATCGTCTAGTATTTCAACATAGCGGGACACAAACCAAGTCACAAACTTTCTTGGCAGCAGTCCAACTCTCTCGAAATGTTTCAAAAAACTGAGAGGCTATAAATTAGTTAAAGACAAACGAAAACTACCATTTAAATATTTAAATACTCCTCGAAAAATGTACTGTCCCGTTTGATTGTATATTGTACAGCCCAATATATATGCATGCTTGTAGGCTTCTGTATATAAATGTATTGAGCCCTATGTATGACTAATAGAGATTATTATTATTATTATTATTATTATTATATACTACCCTAATAATAATAAAGAATGGTCTGAATTATTAAGGCAATAATGTCCAGAGACAGGAAGGGCAGAAATCTATTGTAGTCGTTGGCAAGAAGTGGGAAGGGAGCAGAGAGTGGAAATTATAAAGAGTACAATAATGCTAGGCACTGCAAATATGTTACACATAGGTTCCGGGTTCAGTCCCACTGCGTGGCACCTTGGGCAAGTGTCTTCTACTATAGCCTCAGGCCGACCAAAGCCTTGTGAGTGGATTTGGTAGACGGAAACTGAAAGAAGCCCGTCGTATATATGTATATATATATATATGTTTGTGTGTCTGTGTTTGTCCCCCCACCATCGCCTGACAACCAATGCTAGTGTGTTTACGTCCCCGTAACTTAGCTGTTCGGCAAAAAGAGACCGATAGAATAAGTACTAGGCTTACAAAGAATAAGTCCTGGGGTCGATTTGCTCGACTAAAGGCGGTGCTCCAGCATGGCCACAGTCAAATGACAGAAACAAGTAAAAGAGTAAAAGAATAATGTGTACAGTCATAGAAGCAGTGTGTGCATCATGTTATATGCAATATATATAACTAGACAATACATAAACATACAGACATGCATAAGCAAACCACAATGTATGCAAATAGACATCACATAGCAATGTAAGCAGTTTAAAAGAGCAGAATTAGAGTAAGTTGAGATGTATATTAAAACTGTAGGAAAGCAATTGCTATGGTTTAGGAAAGTTGTACCCTGTGTTTGTGTATAGACTGAGAGATGGTCAGAGGAGTAACCAGGCAAATCAAATTAGAAAGCTCTGAGTTTGACAACTCCCTGGTCATTGTTACAGACCCCCAGCAAATGTTTATGGAACCTATCTTCTGAACAGCAACCTGTTTCTCTTATGCAGTATAAGTTAGGGGAGGTGTAGTCAAAGTGGTTGATCATATTGACATTATACTAGTAGAGTATGGGAGCTGAAGGGACAATAAGACATTGAAGCAGGGAGTATATGGATATGCCAGGATGAGTCAGAGTGAAGTTTTCAAAAATGAGAGAAGCGGTTTCAGGGTCAGATAGCAGAAAGAAGTGGACATTGGAAGAAGAGCGTACAGAAATGGCTGTGTCACAGAGTGAAAGTGATAGGGCAGGGTCTGGATTCCTGGAGAGTGAGTGAAGTAGTAAAACTGATAAATTGGGTTCAGTGGATAGCAGTATCCACAACATTTGATCCATGCGAGAAGAAAAATTATGCATTCATTTGACTTGGAAATGAAGTCAAGACTTCTGCTGTAGATGAAATGGATAAGAAAGAATTGTGAGAAGGGGATGGTAGACTTGCTGTGAGTGTGATGTTAGGAAAAAAAGTTGGGTTAGGAAAGTCTGTAGATTTATAGAAGATCAATGTGGAGAGGTAGGAGTCATTAACTGATAGAGAAATGACAAAGTAGTTGATAGAAGTATTGAAGTGGTGTATGAAGATTATTGATGGGGAACATGAAAAGTATCAGTTGCTCTCTCTTATATAAGATGGTATTCATAGAGTCATTGATGTAACAACCATGTAGGTCAAGGGTTGACCCATGTGCCAGATTAACCATTGAGCAAAGGCATTAGGGGAAGAAATGGTACAGAAATGGTAAATGGTTTACAGCATAAAAGAAATCACTTTAAACTTGTTAAATTAATATTTGGGATGCCTTATCTCTACTAAGTATAAAAGTAAATGTATTGTGTAAGATTAATTCTGAGGATCTGATCAAAGACTTTGCTATTAAAAAGAACAGAAGAAGACTTTTGAAATATAAATAAAGTGGAAGTATTCAAAAATAAACATTATTTTCCATTTTACTGTTAGTTTTTTTTTCATTTTGAAAAATAAAAATTTATTTTATAGTTTATTATTGTTTATATTTTGAATTACATACATATGAGGGCACCAAAATCTTTTAAGTGGTTAGGGCATCAGTGGGTCTTAGTTTGGCCCTGGGTTGAAAATTTGAGCTTCAGCATGGCCAACAAATAAATTGGCAAAATTGAGGCCTAGTTTTGATGCCATTGATGTAAAATCCCTGTGCACTGTCAGCCAGAATAAGGGTGGCCTCTCGACTCTCAGATTCTCCTTCAAACATCACACCATCATGCTTCTTCGTCTTGTTAAACTCATTCTAATTCTAAATTACTTCTCCTAGGAGTTGAGTAGAGAAGCCCAAGGAACCAAGTTGGGACCCAACTGCAATAAGGTGTAATTGAGGGATGTTTGGCTGCTATTTCTAGTAGGTCGAGCGACTGTGAAAAGGCTCCCTAATAATGCCAAGTAGTAATTTTATAACAGAGATTGTGAAAGTACACTGGCAGGAAGTGGGGTTGTGTAGGAAAGATGGAAGAAGTGACAGGAAATACCAGAAAAAGGAAATAACATCTGCTCTTCATCATCTCTCACTATATATATATATATATATATATATATATATATATATATATATATATATATATATATATATATATATATATATATATATATATATATATATATATATATATATATATATATATATATATATATATATATATATATATATATATATATATATATGTGTGTGTGTGGAGGCGCAATAGCCCAGTGGTTAAGGCAGCAAACTCGCAGTCATAGGATCGTGGTTTCGATTCCCATACCGGGCGTTGTGAGTGTTTATTGAGTGAAAACACCTAAAGCTCCACGAAGCTCCGGCAGGGGATGGTGGCGAACCCTGCTGTACTCTTCCACCACAACTTTCTCTCACTCTTACTTCCTGTTTCTGTTGTGCCTGTAACTCAAAGGGTCAGCCTTGTCACACTGTGTCACGCTGAATATCACCGAGAACTATGTTAAGGGTACACGTGTCTGTGGAGTGCTCAGCCACTTGCACGTTAATTTCACGAGCAGGCTGTTCCGTTGATCAGATCAACTGGAACCCTCGATGTCGTAAGCGATGGAGTGCCAACAACAACAACATCAGACGCTGACTTACAGATAAGGGCCCTCAACCAGAGTAGTATCACGTCTGGGAGGTTCTGCATTTGTTATGGGCACTGTCCCTTCCCTGACTGACTGGTTAAAAAAGAAATTGGAATGATAATTTTACATTTCATTTAAATCCTATTTCATCCCTTTTGGTTTAAACTGTTCTTTAACACCATCTCTCATCTTATGATAAAAGATTTCCCAGCTGTGAAATCCTGTCTTTCTTTTTCTTTTTTCTTTCTTTTCTTCGTCTCAGACTTAGAATATCCAGAAGTATTTCATCCAATATGTCTCTCCCCTTTTCAGGCAGAAAGGTGTGATTCAGGGAACATTTGGCTCCTATTTCCAACAGATTGAATGAATATGTAGAGACTTTCTTGGTTTGTTTTAGTTTATATAATTGAACAAAGTCAGTAAACTTAACCATTGATACAATTTTTTCTGTTTTAAGCATAGATATCACACATTAACTTGTTCCCTGTTCTCTAAACCTGTAAACACACAAGCTGGACCATATGTCCTAGAAGTGGGTCATGAACCAATTTTTATAGGTCACTAACACAAGTATATTTAGGAAAAATTGTATGCATATCGATAACAATCACACTTTAATTTTTTTGTTTTTTTTTCTCTTTGATATTTGTATCTTTCAAATATTTGTATTTTTTTAATATTTTCTTATAACGTGAACTAAATTTATGTTTGAATATTGATTTTTGATATTTAGTGTTGACAGTGGGTGAGCTACAGATGGTACCAAGAAATATCACAGGCCATGGCAGAAAAATGGTTTTGTGTTAGTATTCTAAATTACCATTGTGCTAAATAGATAAAATGTACTGTATTACACCTTAGATTGTCCTGTATTACCTGCTATTATCTTCTTGTCCCTTAGTACATAAGTTTTGTGACAAAAAACTGGAGGTCAGGACTTGTCCATGAAAGACCTTTCTCTGAAAATATGTCTCAGTGGAGATATATTTTTAAAGATACTTTCCTATAATAATATAGAGCCAACTTTTTATTTACTGTAGGATTAGTAAAGAAACTAATACACTTGTGAGATAGGTGTAATAGTTTTCCATTTCCAAGATGTAGTGATAGCTATTGTGAAAGTTCACCAATCAACTATTATACCCGTCTCAGAAGTATGATTTATTTACTAATCCTTTAGTAGATAAAAATAAAAATTGGCTGTCAATAATAGAAAAGTACCTTTTGAAAACGTTACTGCCTACTTCTTCTGCATGCCAATGGAGTAGATGTTTACTCCTACAGGAAAGTTTGATAAATCCAGTTGCTGTGAAGAGTGCAGAACCTAGTTATTTGTCTGAGAGGGAGAAAATGTGTTGTGGTCACTGGGACACCAGGGTTGTAGACAAGTATATGGGAAGGAATTGTTTGTTCTAGCTATCTACTTGTCCTGTAGTATTTTCATTGTTGTTAGAACCATTTCTGGTTCTTTCATTTCCTAGCTTTAACCCTCACCCTAAATAACAGGCCAGTGTGGGGATCTCTATGCAGTCATTCTACCAACTAGAAATAGTAGCCAAATACCCTTCAAATTGCACCTTACTATCTTTAAAGGAGAAAAAGTACATTAAATGTAGTTCTAGATGTACTGTCTAAACAATGACAGGATGGTCACAGTTGGGACACCTTTGATCATTAGTTTGTTTGATCAGAGCAGCCTTAGTCTAAACAACAGAGTAGATAAAAGCAAAAGAGTGACGGATATGTTAAATGCTAGATTGGATGCATTACAGCATTTAGTTTTTTTTTTGTTTATATTGTGTTTCAATTCCACTGAGGTTGATTTTACTTTTCATTACTTCATTATCATAATTAATTAATAATAATGTACCCTGGTTTATTCAAATAAATATACCCTTTCCCTACAAATTTGTAGCTTAGTGTCAGTGAGAAATTAGAGACATGCATATGATGCTTGGCAAGGAAGTGCTGATTTTTCAATTTACATCATATTGACAAAAAAAAAAAAAATTCTTTGGAAATGATTGAATCAAAAACATGTGGATTCCTAATTTGAGCATAGTATGTTTATTAAACATTTTCTTTTGGATTCTACTTAATGTCACCAACATTTTCCATCAATGGAATCACTTTTGACATCATTGAAGTCCTCAATGACTTTCAGAATATTACATACAGATGTCATCCATTTTCATCATGTCTACAACAACTCCCTCTATCCGCTTTGTTTGCACAACCAAACCCATGCTTCTCATTACTCAATCACTTTCTCAACTGTTTCTTTGAGTTCTTATTCTCATGACTTTCAATACCATCACAACTCTGACCAAACATGAAAACATCTTCACCTTACAGACTCAACTCTAAACTGATACAAAGGGATCTTTGTTTTCCAACACAATCACATTTTTACAGATATGCCTGTCTTTTGCCTGTATACTTCAATATAACTACAAACCTCAAAGGCCTTTAGTTTGTACCTATGACATAAGCACACTTCAAGAGGGCATAAAATTAGATTCATTGGAAGTAAATAAATTTAAATAAAATTAAAATAAGTAACTAAATTCTTTCAAAACAATATAATTGATTATTGAAAAAAGTTTTCACTAATATAAATATATATATATGTATATTTTTATTTCCTTCCTTTACAGATGTGATCGTATGCAGTCACTTTACAATTGTCAAGACTTGGTCGACTTCTTCAAAACAAGCTCATCCATATATTTTGATGCAATCATTGATTTTAGTGCCTATCATCCTTTTGCAGTCAGAGAAGTTCTGGCGATTTTCCGTTCCAAAGTTGGTCTATATGTTTTAATTAGTACAGATTCAGTATATGATGTGTGCATGAAAAATCACACAGCACCTAGCAAAGAGACAGATGCAGTTCGTCCATTTGCTGAAACCATGAGAGAGGACTATGCCAAAAATGACAACTATGGTCATTTGAAACTTCAGTGTGAAGAAGAACTTCAGCAACAACCAGAAGCAGATAAAATACCATTTCTAATATATCGTCTTCCCGATGTTATTGGTCCCAAGGATAACACTTACCGGTGGTGGCTTTATCAGTTGTGGATGAAAATACGCACATATCTTGAAAGACCTGTGTCACTTCCTGCAAATTTAGTTAAACAAGAGATGAGTTTAGTTTATGTTGAAGATGTGGCAGATATAATTGTGCAGTATCTAACAGGTAGTGAAGACATTAACAATGAAGCTTACAATTTAGCCATTGACGAAACCCCAACACTGTATGAAGTCCTTAGTGATATAAAGGATTCCCTTAACCTAACAGATTTGAATATTTTCATTGAACCTCTGACTTCAAGCTCTATTTATCTCTTCCCATCAGTGAAGTTAGGCCCTGTCGATGTATCTAAAGCTAAAGAAAAACTGAACTGGAAACCAACAAGTTGGGAGAAAATTCTGAAAGAAATAATAGCCTTTTATGAAAAGGCCATCAAAGAGGAAAAATATGAGATTCCAAGACGGGATGTTATTCATATGATGCAAAAACATTTGACAAGACGGCCATTACAAGTTCTGACTGGACTCAGAGCAGTCTACGGTATTGACTACCCATTTGTAAAAGAAGAACTGTGATAACAGTACTGCGGTCACTGAAATCTATGAAATGGAAAATAAGATGTTGAACTTCCCTCAAGTTTCACTGTTTAAATAAATTATTAATATGGATTGTTGCCTGTCAAACATAGCACAGTATTGAGCTAATGTATATGAAAAAACGGTGTTGAATCCCTGCTTGTTACAAATATCTAGATGTTAAAGTATTACTGATTTAATGCAAATATCCAAACTGTTTTAAGTTTGGCATTGTCTATACTCATACACTATTCAGTGTAAAATTCATGTGTGTGTGTGTGTGTGAGATGAAAGAGAGAGAGTCAATGTACAAAATTGTTTTTGCCAACGAAGCCTTGTAAAAAAAAATATTAACTGGAGCTGGTTTTACCAGTATAGACATTATGTGTGATCTGATTTGTAAAGATAAATATTGTTCATTCATTTTATGAACTCTGAATGTGGATTGTACCTAGAATCAGAATTATGTTAATTTCAAGCCATTGAAAGAAACTTTGTGCAATTATTCTACCTACTAAAAATAGCAGTCAAATTTTCCTCAAATCATCTCCTACCAGCTTAAAAACTTTTTAAAAATTAAAAATACATTGGCTAATTTATCTAGAATATAAAATAAAATTGGATAGGCATGGCTGGATTGCTTTTGGTGACAGGACAGCTCAATCAGGGCTGGTTTAGGACTAAACAGCAATGTCATCTATAACCATTTGAATCTTTCTGTATGAAGAAGAATTTCAATAACAACCTATTCTTGAAAGCAAAAGAGTGGGAAAATGGAAACGGTAAAAAAGCATTGAAACTATCCTTTCTAAAATGAAAAACTTTAAAACTTTCATGGCTCGTTATTTAACCTGAATGCAATAAAAACAATGTGCCTTTTTCAATTGAGATGAAATCATTGAAACTAATAATTAGTCATGCTTAAATTATATACATGCACTCACACACACACACATATATACATATATATATATATACATATATATATACAGGCATACACACACGTGTGTGTGTGTATTTTCTCCGTGATATTTTTATATTTTCTATGTGATTTCAAATAAAAATAATTTTGCTAAAATCTTTTGTAAAATCTTGTTTGTTTTCTTTCTTTGGTTGTATCATTATCATCATTTATAAGACAGAGGCTTAAAAATATCTTACAGTTCATGGGTTCAAATCTTGCCAAGATCATTTTGTTTTTGCTATGTGTTTGCTTCTTCAACCCTTTAGAAGGCAGGTAGCATTGTTATCTTTGAGTTTCAAATTCCACCAAGGTTGACTTTGCCTTCCATCTTTGGGGTTCAATAAAATAAGTACCAGTTGATGTAATTGACTACCCACTCCCCATAAGATTGTTTGGTCTTGTACCAAAATTTGAAACCATTATTGTCTTTGAGTAGTTGTGAGTTACTTGGTGACCTCACTGCTACTGGTGTTGTGTAAAAAGCATTCAGTACACTCTATAAAGTTGTTGGCATTAGGAAAGGTATCCACTCATAGAAACCATACCAAAGCAGTCAACAGAAATTGGTGCAGTCTTCTGACTTGCCAGTCCCTGTGGAACCGTCCAGTCCATGCTACCATGGAAAGCAGATGCTAACTGATGATGATGATGATATATAGGTACTGCTGTGTGATTAAGAAGCACATGTTTCTTGGTTCTATGAGGGGGTACCCAAAAGAAACCGGAATTTTGCAATAATATTTTTATTCACTTAGTTTTACATGTTTTCACTTTTACCGCCTTCAGAGTATTCTTTTGAAGCAATGCCTTGGCCCAGGTGCGTTTTCCGCTATTCGAAGCAGTGCTGGAATTCTTGCGAAGTGATGCCTTTTCATGCCTCCATCGTTTATAGACGGATTAAAGGAGGCAATTGATGAAAAATGTCCAGAGTTGGCCAACTGAAAAGATGTCTTAAACCAGGACAATGCTAGACCACACATTTCTTTGCAGACCAGACAGAAATTGCTGCAGCTTGGGTGGGATGTCCTATCCCACCCACTGTACTCACCTGACCTTCACCTTTGGATTATCATTTATTCTGATCCTTCCAAAATTCTCTTAATGGGAAGAACTTTGATTCTTTGAAAGAGTTCATGACCCAGAAAGATACCAAGTTCTGGGAGGATGGAATCATGAAGCTGCCTCAAAGATGGTGAAAGGTAGTGGAACAAGATGGAAAGTATGTGGTTGAGTAAAGGTATGTACAACTATCTAAGTGAATTTTTCTTAAAAAACACTCAGGACATTTTTTACCAACCCATATATTAAAAGTCTTTCCAAAAATCAGTGGTGGCTATTAATTATACACAACAGGCTTCTTTCAGTTTCTGTCTACCAAATCTGCTCACAAGGCTTTTGTCAGCCCTAGGCTATAGTGGAAGATACTTGCCCAGGGTGCCACACAGTGGGACTGAACCCGGAACCATGTGGTTGGGAAGCATGCTTCTTACCACACAGCCATTATGTTTAAGTTTTTATTATTTTGGAATGAAGAAGACAGACATGGGTGCTGAGCCAGTGACTAAACTTGTAGTACTTTGCTGGGGTTACTCCAATGAATTGACAATAAGGTAATTGCTTCTATCAGAATCGTTTATCTTTAAAGCAAAAAAAAAATACCCAATGTATACGACAGGTATGTAAAATATATTTTTTGTACTTCTTTCACTGTTCATTCGAATAAGCTGTAGAAATTGTTGCATACATGCAAACACAAACACGAAAGTTCTCCAGGCATTTAGCTGCTATTTTTAGCATATCGGGTTTCGTGGCGAGGGCTTCACATGCTCTGATACTATTGCTGTTTCACTATAAATCTAGGCATACAGAAACGGACAAAACAGCCGTTCATTTTCACTTTTAGGCAGCAGGATGGGGGTGACGAGGTGGGAGGGGTTGATCAATTTTGGAGTTTTCCGTTAAAAATTTGAAATTAAAATGTCCCCCACCCACCCACCATATTCTTAATCTCCGTATTTTTCCACGTAGATTGACAAATGCCGAGAAAAAAAAAATGTTTAATTTGGTGGTGGGGATGGAATTAAAAATTTTGAAACGTGTTTTTTTTTGTACATATTCGGAATTACCGTCATGGAAAATATAGGAATCCGGTGACTGGGCGCTAAACTAGATCCTGAAAGTTATGAGGGGGGAAAAAAACGGATCATGTGAACTTTCCGACAGTCCTCTCCCCACCCTTTCGAAAAAATTTCCCCAGAAATATCTTATAATCGTAATTTGTGCCATTTGAACGGTATTTCTATAAAATTTCATCAATACATATCCATTTTCCTCAAAGTTATGAGGGAAAAAATCGGATCTTGTGAATTTTCCGAAAGTACTCTCACCACCCACCCCACGTTCGTTTGTGCAAAATGTTTTGCCATATTAGTTTTCTACACAGTTTTTAATACTTAGCAGGCTGGGGTTTTTTTGTTTTTTTTGCGTGTGTGTGCGTTAACGGAAGTCAATCTTTATATTAACCAAAAATTCTTTTGAAATCCTGCCAGTTAATCAAAACTGTACTTTCAAATATTATGGAAATTAACTTAGAATATATTGCTTCTAAAATCTTTTCTCGCTTAGGAGAGATTTTACCCTCAACATCAAATTTCGTTTCGCCCTAACGGAATAAGATTTATAAGCACCGATTGAATTGTGGAATTAAACTGAGTGATCTCCCTTGCGTTTTGCTCATTTCAGCCACGTGCGGAAATAATAATGGCGGATAAAGCTACTCCTGGTCCTTCGGAGGTCAAAAATGAAGCTGTTCTCCCTGTACCCAATTACAAACGGGTTAAGAATAAGATCTTACGGTCTCAGATGTTTAGAAAAATGCTTCAAGAGAAAAAGAAGATCGAAATGGCTAAAAGGAAAGAGCGGAAGATGAGGATAAAGAAAGGCTTGCCCGTTCCCCCAAAGCAAGAACCGAAAACTATTGAGAAACTGCGAGTGGCCGATGAAACACTCATCTCACAGAAGGATGAAGAAGTTGAAATAGACGAATCTGTGGATGAAATGGCAGCCCATTTCAAACGCGAGACAATACCCAAAATATTGATCACGACTTCATGCCGATCCAAACTACGGACTTACCATTTTTGTAAAGAACTTGCAACTGTCTTTCCAAATGCGACTTATTATCACCGGAGAACCTTACCCATAAAGAAGATCGTGCCTCAAGCGATCGAGAAAGAATTCACCGACATCATTATTGTAAACGAGAACAACAAAAAGCCTAATGGAATGCTACTGATTCACCTGCCAGAGGGACCGACCATTCATTTTAAAGTGAGTAACGTAAAACTACGAAACGAAATACGTAAATGTGATTCTCCCACGGAACACAGACCCGAGTTGATACTTAACAATTTCAACACCCGTTTGGGACACACCGTTGGACGTATGTTGGGTGCATTGTTCCCACTCGATCCACAGTTTCGCGGACGGCGTGTGGTTACGTTCCACAACCAGAGAGACTTCATATTTTTCAGACACCATCGTTATGTGTTCAGAAATGAGAAACGAGTTGGACTTGCAGAACTTGGGCCTCGCTTCACTCTGAAGATGAGATCCCTTCAGAAAGGAGTCTTTGACTCTCGTTACGGAGAGTACGAATGGTTCCATAAAAGACATGAAATGGAAACTAGTAGGCGTAAATTCTTCTTATAAACACCCATATTCCATTATTTATAAACAATTTATGAGAGAAGGAAAGGTATTAAATTTCGCTGCTCATCATTATTAGTTTTTGTTTACATTATTGTTATTGTTGTTTTTCCTAAAACTGTTTTTTTTTATTGACTAATATTTGTATACAAAACTTCTTTTATTGTTAAATATGATCTTTCTGTGATATTTGGTGAAAATATATTCATAAAATATCGAAGAATACACTAGGATCAGTATCTTAGTGGTAGTATAATTATTAAATGAAGAAAGCCATGTAATTAAAATTAGGTTTTTCTGAATTATCGGAATCTCCGATGTTCAAAACATAAATACGAAGACTGTTTTACTCCTATTCACAGGCCAGCCCACGAATTTTTTTCCCACGAGAGTTCCGGACCCCAGTTATGAACTCATTTGCATACAGCCAATCAGCGCATAACAAGTGATGGACGATAAGATAAGGTCACTTGGATAAGGAATGACCATGCTTCTTTTCTCTTTTAAGAATGCTTGTTGTTCTTGTTTTAATCATGTCTGCCTCAGCGTAGTTATTTGTGTTGTTTACTTTGTAAAATAGTAAAGGGAGAGGGTTGCTAGCACATCACCCTCTACCTACAGTTTTCGTCACTACATCTTTACCATAACAAAATCCTATAATAGGTATAGATGCAAATTTATCTAATTACTTGTCTCCTAAAACAGGCATAACTTGGCGATCGGTCGACTTACAACAGTTCTTCGTCTTGGGTTTACTTGGAAGGGTGTGTTTGTTAACTTGACAACAAGATCAAGGCGAGCTCTGATTGGCTGTGTACAAATGAGTTCGTTACTGGGGTCCGGAACTCTCGTGGAAAAAAAATTTCCCGGCCAACCCAAACACTTTCCTTTTTTTCTGGATGGACTAGGCATTTGACATCTCCACTTGAATTCTGCTGATTTGCTTTTTCATGTAACTTTGATCATTTGCTTTTGTAAATGCTAACACATTTCTTCAGTTAAACCTCTGAAATCTAATGACAATTACCTCAAGCCAACAAGGATGTCTTTACATGGTAGATCGACCTGCTTGAACTTGGAACCAAATCTCTTAAATTACAGAATGTCTTTAACCATAGATTTGTTTGATCTGGTTCTGAACAACATTAGTGATGACCATGAAACATTATTCCACCAACAAATTATTATATATGTTCTGTTTAACTAAAATAGAGAGGGATTGCCTATTATGTCATGTCTCTCTATCACCGGAACCCCTGTGATGGTCTTTGGGTATTTCATTATGGCCAGTTTTCAAATGCTGCATAACATAAAAATCTACAAATTCATATCATCATCATCATCTAACTGCTAACTCCCGTCTTCCATGCTGGGGTGGGTTGGACTGTTTGACAGGTCTGAGGACAGCATTGTGCTCACATGTCTGCTTTGCCATGCTCTCTATGGCTGGATGCCTTTCTTGGTGTTAACTACTTCACAGGATGTTCTAAGAACTGAAGCAGTATGTATGTGGATGTATGAATTGCAGTAAGGTCTGTTTAAATGAATTCAAGATGGATAATAATAAATGAATTCAGAGACAAATTACAATAAACCACAAGGAAACATTTTATTACAACTGCAAAAATTTATAATAAAGCAAATTGGTAAGATATTTCAGTTGTTAAAACTTAATATATATTTAAATGTTTATCAAATTGTAGAATAGAGATTAAAGAAAAACCTAAAATACAGTATCACAATTATTCTGGTTACTTCTATTCAAAGATTGGTAGAATGCTAAGCATAGCTTTGAAGATTCTGGCTTGAAATCTGTTCAAACTGAAAACTGCCAAGTGAAATCAAAATTGTTTGCACGTCAAAGTCCCTGGTTGCTCATAGCAAAACTCTCCTCCCTGGGGACTTAATGAGCCAGAACTTCCCATTTTATAACTGACAAACAGATGCAAGGCTAGTCCATCACATTAAAGATGTGGGCGGTTCAAGTAAAACTAAATGGATCTGACCATCACATGATGAAGCAAAATGGGCAGTCAAAAGTAAACAGCTACAATGTTGGCAGCTAAAGTTCGCAAGCGTTCTTGCTTCTACTACAGAGCTTTTTATATCAGTCTAGTTTTTCTCACACATTGCTTATAGATTTGTGCTGAGTCAACTAAGATGCCTTTACATGATTGCACAACTAGCTAGAAATAACAGTCAGCTCAATAAAATGGGATGGTTACAGTTGAAATGCCTTTGATCATGGGACTTCTCAATCAGAGCTAAGCTGAGTCTAAACAATAACAATACTGCAGAGAACTAGTAACACAGTTTGTATTTGGTCCATGTACACAACAAGATGTTTAGAAGTATTTAAATCATTTAGTAGCAGCAAGGTGAATAGACTATGATAATAACACAAGGAACAACCATAGAAATGAATAAGATACAACTGTCAGTTTAACTGATTTGAGTTGGTATAGAAGTAGTAGCCCCAGAAATGAAATGTGTTGGTAATAAGTTCAAATCTTGCCATGATTAAATTAATCATTAGATCCTTTTGTGATAAATAAAAGATCAGTTTAACTGGAGTTGAGAAGTATCTTGTGTGTGTATTAAACACCAAATTGTAAAGATGATGTGCAAATTTATGAAGTGATAAAATGTTCTATATTTTTTTTTATAACCTGATGAGGTAGTCTTCCTTTGTTTCTCAACCTACTAGAAATAGCTAAATATACCTCTACTTACATCCTAACATCTTAAAGAAAGTGAGTATTGGAGTAGACTCTTATATACAAAAAGATAAGACTGTCATAGCTGGAATGCTTGTGATCATTGGTATGTATGATCTGAGGCTGTATTAACAATAACAGTTTTTCGACACCGTAGTTTGTTAGTCTGTGTCATTTTTAGTTTGATCAGTGTCTCTAGAGAACAAATTTATGGTTATGTTGGAAGAGCAGTAAACACACAAGCGGCCAAATCCATTCTTTTTATCTGGTAGTTGACAGGTTGAATGATAGTATGTACCAATAACAGCACCAATAAAATAATTCATAGCAAAATAGTGTCCCTGATAAGCTTGAAAATCTAGACAGTTAAACAAATAGAATAAGGTGGTGGCTACTCTTTTACTTGTTTCAGTCATTTGACTTCGGCCATGCTGGAGCACCGCCTTTATAGCCGAGCGCATCAACCCCAAAGCTTATTCTTCGTAAGCCTAGTACTTATTCTATCGGTCTCTTTTGCTGAACCGCTAAATTATGGGGATACAAACACACCAGCATCGGTTGTCAAGCGATGCTGGGGGAACAAACAAACACAAACATATACACACACATACATATATATACATATATGACAGGCTTTTTCCAGTTTCCGTCTACCTAATCCACTCACAAGGCTTTGGTCGGCCCGAGGCTATAGTAGAAGACACTTGCCCAAGGTGCCACGCAGTGGGACTGAACCCGGGACCATGTGGTTGGTAAGCAAGCTACTTACCACACAGCTGCTCCTGTAAACTAATGGAATGTGTGATTGCTGAGTGGAAGATTGAAATAGCTTAGTGATGCAGCTTGGAGTTTCATTTCCTCAAGCTTGAAGTTCTTCTAGAGAAGTTTCTGAGTAACATATCTATAAAAGACTAAAGTCTCGTCTAAGAAAAGATATGTCCCATGCCCATTTAGCATTATAGTAAAGGTATATAAGATCTGTGGCCATAACCCTAAATGGGTGATGGTGACCCTTTTTATACCATCTTGCCTGAAACCACCTCTACCCCTATGATACACACTTCTTGTTTAAATTAAAATTTTCCGAGCCTGGCAAGCCTTATTTGTCCAGTTGTTGCCCATAGTTGAACAACTCTCAGTCATGATGTCTGAGATTTAGGAGAGAAGATTGACTATTGTAATGCCTATGAATTTCCCACATGCATCAGTGGTGTAAGAAAAATGGGTCCAACTGGAAACTAAAGACTAGTCAGTGGTATGGAAGAGGGAATAAAAATACAAATTCTCTTGTTTTTCATTTGACAAATAGGGCTAAGGTCTGTCATGAGCTGTAGTCCTAATAAGGCTGTAATCTAACTCAGTTTCTATAGTGTATAAGTGACTAACATTCCAGCATTCTCTACTGGATAGGATGCTAGTCTGTTGTAGGGTTAACTTCCCAGCTATTGCTGGAACTCATTTACAACTAAGCAGACTGGAGTAACATGAAATAAGTGCTTTGCTCAAGAGCACAGTGCACTACCTGGTCTGACAATTGAAACCACAACCTTATGATTGTGAGTGCAACATCCTAATCACCAGGTCACATGCCTTCACTTTAACAAACAGCTTGTTTGAATTTAATATTTCATTTGGGACTGGAAGAGTCACTTCGTTATTTAACATCAAACCAGGTCAAGTACCTTTAACAAATAGAGTTTACTCTTACAAGTGTCTGCACCTGGATTCTGGTTCCTTTCTTGCTCATTTTTCTTACAGATGTTCAAGCTGGACATGTCACATCAATCTCCTCAGTCTGGTGGGGTTTATTAAAAAAATCATAGGCACTGTCCCTGTCTTTAATTGTGAAAAAAAATAATACTTATCTACTCGCACCTTTATATGGATTCTGGTTCTGATTACAAGCTCTGTGTGATTACTGGTGTTCATACAGACTATTTCATGTTAAATACAATATATTATTTTAATGAATGCAGACAAAAATTGTCCAGATGAATGCCTTCAGTTCTGAGAAGCCCAATGCTTAATAGAAAACTTTCACTGTTTCAGGTACAAAACCTTTCAATACTATTCATATCACTAGAATACTTTTGGATTCCAGTACAAATAAAAATTCTATTTGGCTTGACATGTATAGACAAAGTGAAGAGGAAATGGGACACATATTTAGGTATATGGATTCATAAACTTCATTTCCATTTGTTGAGATAACAAACAATTCTTTAAGGTGTACTGATTTGACCAATCAGAACCAATGCTATTATATTTTACAGGATATTTTAAAATTAAAAATAACAATTTTTTTACCATTATTGCTTCATGTTGGACATTCTTTTATTCTTTTCTTCTTTTACTTGTTTCAGTCATTTGACTGTGGCCATGCTGGTGCATTGCTTTGAAGAATTTTAGTCAAACATATCAATCTCAGTACTTTTTTTGTAAGCCTTGTACTTATTCTATCAGTTTCATATGTTGCACTGCTAAGTTATGGGGATGTAAACATACCAACACCAGTTCTCAAATGGTGGGTGGGAGGGGGACAATGAGGCACACACACACACACACAACAGGCTTCTTTCATTTTCTGCCTTCCAAATCCACTCACAAGGCTTTGGTCAGCCTGAGGCTATAGTAGAAGACACTTGCTCAAGGTGCCATGCAGTGGGACTGAACCTCGAACCATGAGATTGGGAGGCAAACTTCTTACTACACAGCCATGCCTGCACCTATTGATAAAATTAAATACTTTTGTTGACATTTGTTGATTCCTAAATGTATTGACCTTTATTTTTACAATGAATAAAGTTGTTAGTAGTTCAGAGCTTTCAAGGTTAACATGTTACAAACACATTAAACTGTGTACCACTGTTCTGTCTTCTCTTTTTTGTCTTCCAATTCTTGTGTTTTTCACCTTTTATTTTCTTTGGATAATGATAAACAAGCGAAATTGCTCTTTAACTGCTAAATACACATGTCAACAACACTGCTCCACTATCACCACTACTTGGTGTTATTCACAACATTTCACTTGCAGTCTCTCTGATCAACAACAAATTTAAGTATCAGCAAAGCAATCACAACTATAAACGTCACTGACAAGAACTGTCATAACATCATTACCATCACCACCACCACCACCAACAACAATGGTAAACTTCGTATCACTGCTAGCATCACTTTTGTTGTTGTCTCTTTAACTGCATTACTTAAACGGTTCAATTTGCAACCATAAGCTTCTGGGTTTGATCAACAGATTGACTGGAGCTGGTAAGTCAGAGAGCTGCACCAGGATCCAGTCTGTTTTGACTTGGTTTCTATGGCTGGATGCCCTTCCTAATGCCAACCACTCCACAGACTGTACTGGATGTCTTCTACATGTCACTGGCACGGATGCCTTTTTCATGTTGCCAGTACTGGCCATGACTATGATGTCACACTTAGCTTGTCATATCTTCTCAAGCACAGCAAATTGCCAGAAGTTTCAGTCACTTGTCAGCTTGGACAAATGTTATTTTCTAAAACCTCTGCCAATTCTAAAAAAAAAAAAAAATCAGTAACATATGTCATGCTTTCATTAATTGCTTTTAGGTGCCTTTGTAGTTGCAAGCAGACATAGACACTCTCTCAGCCCCATCTGCTTCAGCACTGGAACAGCCAGGAAAAGATAGCTGAAGAGAGAGTGTGTGTGTCTGTGTGGGCAGGGTTACCACTCAACTGGTATTTATTACAGCTGAGTAGACTGGAGCAATAAGAAATAAAGTACCTTGCTCAAGGATATAATGTGCCATTCTGTTACTACCTACCTAACATCATTAGTGACAAAAAAATCTATGGGTTTTTTGCTGCACCCTGTACAATTACAGAAGGTTTCGTTTTCGCTTTTTCAAAAACATTATGATCTAAAAGGTAGGCATCCAAGATGCTAGGTAGTGGTGTTAAAACAGACAATGAATTAACTCCTCTTGTGGAGGCACAATGGCCCAGTGGTTAGGGCAGCAGACTCGCGGTCATAGGATCGCGGTTTCGATTCCCAGACCAGGCATTGTGAATGTTTATTGAGCGAAAACACTTAAAGCTCCACGAGGCTTCGGCAGGGGTTCACCGCAACTTTCTCTCACTCTTACTTCCTGTTTCTGTTGTGCCTGTAACTCAAAGGGTCAGCCTTGTCACACTGTGTCATGCTGAATATCCCCGAGAACTACGTTAAGGGTACATGTGTCTGTGGAGTGCTCAGCCACTTGCACGTTAATTTCACGAGCAGGCTGTTCCGTTGATCGGATCAATTGGAACCTTTGACGTCGTAAGCGACGGAGTGCCAACAACAATAATGTAGGCTGTAGCAGGATTTGAACTTAAAAGGCAAGGGGGGGGAATAAATATTATAAGGTATTCCATCCGACATTGGCATGATATAGCTTGATAAATGTTTCAACAGCAGACATTCCATGTATACTGGTTCAAACCATGATGGAAACCTACAACCTCGTGGTCATGGGCTTAGCATCCCTATCCTCTAGGCTAGACATCTTCACTTCCCATTTTATGGAATGTTACTTCATTCATTTCTCAAGTTATTAATTTCATAACATATTGCTATCTTGATCATTCTTGTAAACCCTATCATACTGATTTCAAACCTGTTATTTGATATTAATATTTGGCTAACAAAAGGAAATATTAGGATAAAATATTTGCAATATTCTACATCGTTAATCGAAAAAAATACGAAACTCTAATCAAATCCTAATGTTAATGCATAACTGGTTTCGCACTAGAGGTTCAACAGGATATTAGGTAACAGCCTGATTATGTAACCATGTGCTCTTCATAGTTGGCAGTGGGAGAAAATGTGTGTATTTGTCCATGCTTAACAGTTTCCGTTTGTTTACATGCTCGTAACTTAGCAGCTCAGCAAAAGACTATGATAGAATAAGTACCAGGCTTATATATATATATGTGTGTGTGTGTGTATATATATATATATATATATATATATATATATATTCTTTTACTTGTTTCAGCCATTTGACTGTGGCCATGCTGGAGCACCACCTTTGGTCATTGAGGGAGAAGGTGGGTAGGAGTGAAGAGAGGAAGTAGGTGTCAGATGAAGAGAGGAGAGGAGGGAGTCAGATGAAGAGGAGAGTGGAGTTGAGCTCATGTGGCACAAAGGAGCGAAGAGAGAAGATTAATTCCTGTTCATGGCAAAAGCGGGAGTCCAGATAGCCCCTGTGCAAAGACAATTCGAACAGACAGGTGTTGTAATAAATGACTGGTAGAGCAGAAATGGCACGAGACCGGGATGTCATTGTTGAGTCTAATGTCTCGGAGGTGCTCCACAAACCGGTTAGTCAAGTTTGACCAATGTACAGAGAAGGACAGAAAGAGCAGGAAATGCAGTAAATGACGTTGTTAGAAGTACAGGTTATATATATATAAATTGAAGTTTACAGTACTATATATCCATTGCAACTGACTTAACTAATTGGTTTCGCACTAGAGGTTCAACAGGATATTAGGTAACAGCCTGATTATGTAACCCTGTGCTCTTCATAGTTGGCAGTGGGAGAAAATGTGTATATTTGTCCATGCTTGACAGTTTCGGTTTGTTTACGTGCTCGTAACTTAGCGGCTCAGCAAAAGACTACGATAGAATAAGTACAAGGCTTAAAGCTATAGAAATGTACTTAGGCCGACTTGATCGACTAAAACCTTTTAAGTGCAGTGTCCTAGTATGGTTGCAGTCCATTGACTGAAACAGAGAACGTGCGCGAGTGTTGCATGTGTGTTGGGTCAAATGTATTGGAATGCAAATATATTTTGTAAGTACCTGTGAGTTTAAATGCGATGTGTTGATATGTGGTAGGAGAAATAACACAAGTGGTAGTCAGAGGAAATCTCAAGGACTTTGCATGAAATCGATTCTCAGCTGTTATTATCGTCATTAGTTCTGTTCTTACACCTCATTAACTTGATATTTTAAAAAATAATTACGAAGGTTAATTACTCCGGAGTTTCCATCAGCATGAAAAATATGAGAACATTAATTTGATCCCCGAACACAATTTTTTTTCTTTCTTTTTTTTATGCCTCTTCGCTTTCCTTCTTTTCAGACCATTCTTATTATTTCGTCTTTTCTTTCTCTCTTATTTGCTTCTTCTCAATACTTCATATTTCCCTCACCACATTCTCTCCCTTTCTCCCTCTCTATTAGTTACTTCATCGAACTCTTCCTCCCTCTTCCATATAACATCTTTTCCTCATCTCCTCTCTCTTATTGCTTAATCTTTTCTTTGCCTCCCCCCTCACTACTTCCAGCCCCCCTTACTCCGTTTTTCTTTCTACCCTCTCACTTCTTCTTCCCTTCTATTCCTCTTATCTCCTCCCCCTTCCTCACTCCCGTACCTTTGTCTTTCTTTTCCATATGCTTCTTCCCTAGAGAGTGATATATAAAGGGAGATTAGGCAGATATCTTCGGAGTATATTATCGCCATTGACACGGCAGTGAAGATGGGCAGTAATTACTTCCAAGCTATTCCCCACTATCTCTTCACATTCTCTTACATATACAGACGTCAGTTTCGACTCTTCACTTAACCACCAAAACAACACCGTGTACTATATATTATCAATGATGGCGTGTATATATTTATATATTTCACACATTTAAAACAACAACAACAAAAATGACAGAGTTGAGCGACATCCCCGAGGAAGTTCTTCGGATCATTTTCCTAAAATTGGACGGCACCACGCTTTTCCGTATGGGTCAAGTTTGTAAGTACTGGTACCGAATTGTTTACGAATTAACGCAGGACGTCAGCATGTGGTGCTCGTTTTGTTTGTACGAAATTCCCACCCCTGCTCTCGAACAAATGACCGGTCTGGTAGATGTGGACAACCTGCTGGAGTGCGACTCCCGTATGAGGGACAAAATACTCAGTGTGCGCTTACCCTGGCAATACTGGCGTGAGGTTTACATCGCTTATTGTCGCAGCCGATGTCTTCGTCAATGGCACTGCCTTCGTCGAACCGTCAAACAGTCGAAGTTCCGAGGTAAACCTACATGTGTTAAGTTCCATGGTAAGTTGATTTTGATATGATTTCTCTTTCCTTTCAATTACGTCTGTTTATTATCGTCGCGCCTCAGGCCCTCCCGTAATCCTGCTGAAAGCATTCTAGTCGTGACCATCCGAAAAGTAGGTGTGAGACTACATTAACAAAAGCAGACATTCATTTCAGTCTGGATCCCCCGCTACTTCTAACTTTATTATGTTTTCTTTTTCCTTCTCAACGATCTTCCAGATTGTGTTTTGAACATCAAATTCAGAATAATAATAATTATTATTAATAATAATAATAAAAGCTAGTTATCCTCAGGGTATTTACAACTGTAAAGCTTACTTTTTCTATAAATTTATTTCGTTTGCAATTTCATGTGCATAAATATATTTTGCTTGCATTCTGAAAATTTAAATTGCTGTTTTCGTTTGAGTTTATGGGTTAAAAGTGTACACAATTACAAATAAAAACAAAACATATTTATATACATACTTTTTGTAATTTTCAAATTAGAGTCATAATAAATTGCAAAAAGATAGACGGATGTTTAAAAATCTACAGTAAAACGATTAAGGGCCTCTAAGTGTCATTTCTTTACTTAAAGGTGTGAATGTCTTGGCCTCTAAAGATAGTGTCGATGTCAACTGCACTTTAGATGAAAACAGATTAAGAGTCAGTAATATAGTTATTGTTTAGCCTCGAGTCAGTCCTGATCAAGTACACCTGTAATTAGAGATGTTACAAACATTACACCTCGTTTTTTTTATTTAGTCGTAGTATATCTTTAAGATATGTTTTGAGTTGATGGAGTTTTGGCTGCTATTTCACCAGGTCAACTGACCGCATAGTATTCCTGACGGGTTGCACATATTGGTAGGTAGTTAGACTTAATGAGAAAATAGATTTTTTATTTAATGCCAAAATATTAATTTCTAATTTAGGCTTATTACTCAATATACGGTATAGCCTACTGTGTCAACTCCAGTAGTTGATGACAGGTATATATTGATCAATGTCGAAGGATGAAAGGTAAAGTTAACATCAGCAAGAATTGAACCTGGTTTGTAAAAAGCCATGATTATACGAGGAAGCCTCTACATGTGTAACTTGGCATGTTATATAAAGCATGTAGATGTCATTCAAACACCCTATCATTTTATAAAAAGGAATAATGCATAATAAACTGTCTGGAAAGACAAATAGATGGTCATACCCTGGAACGCTTTTGATCAGGGTACCCTAAGGTAAACATCATCATCATTGGAGGTGTTGTGACCGAGGAAGCAACTGAAGTACCTGTTAGAAGGGTTGTCACAATCTAAATTGTGATTGTGTGACATTTTTGTTTTCCCTAAGAGCATTGTGTAAGAGCAGGGGTTCTCGCCTATAGTATTTTTTATCTATGGACCTCATTGATTACCATTTTATTCTGGTGGATCCCCATAGCCATTCGATGTTTAAAAACTAGTTTTATAGAAACTTCTTTTCAAATTCCTATTTTGTTTTTCACACATTAACTTGTGTAAGTTGAACTAGGTAAAATGTTAAAGAAAATAATCTAGCTGTTTCTTGCAATACATAACAATATATAACATCTAAAGCAAAATTTTTTCAGGGGCCCTTAAAATACTATTGTGGATCCCCTAGTTTACAATTTCGTTATGTGGACCCCCAAAAATGTCATATGGACTCCAGTTGAGAACCACTGTGTTAGAGGAATCAGCTGCAGTGTGCTGGGCTGGACACAAAATGTTTTTTCCCCATGAGAGTTCCAGACCCCAGTAATGAACTCATTTGCATACAGCCAATCAGAGCTCACCTTGACCTTGTTGTCAAGTTAACAAAGGTTGGCAATTGGTGTGCAACCAACTGCAGCATCCAGGAGAAAGGTTGGTGGTGGCAGAAACTGCATTGGTGCTTGTAGACCGTTGAAAGATTGTTTGAAAAGTGGGAAAGGAAAGGTGCTGTTCAGCTCTCAGATTATGCCTTAACGCAAAGCCCAACATAACATTCGTGAATGTGTTTTAAAAACAACCAATCTGTTGGTAAAATATATTCTACCAAGTAAACTCAAGATGAGGAACAATGTTGTAAGTTGACCCATCGCCAAGTTATTCCTGATTTTAGGAGACCAGTGATTAGATAGATTTGCATCTATACCTATTATTGGATTTGGTTAAGGCCCCATATGGTAAAGATGTGGATGGGAAAAATGTGGGTAGAGGGTGATGTGCTAGCAGCCCTCTCCCCTTACTGTTTTACAAAGTAAACAACACAAATAACTACATAGAAGCTGCCATGGTTGAGACAAGAACAAGAAGCATTCTTAAAAGAGAAAAGAAGCATGGTCATTCCTTACCCAAGTGACCTTATCTTGTCGCCCATCACTTGTTATGCACTCATAAATTAGTTTGATAGTTGAGCTCTGATTGGCTGTATGCAAATGAGTTCGTAACTGGGGTCAGGAACTCTCATGGGAAAAAACATTTCGCAGGCTGGACATGTTGTGCGTGCAGCTTTACAATTGGGTGAAGTGTCAAGAAATTCAAGTTGATAAGACCCTGGAGAAGAGGAATACTAAAATGTTGAACCTTGAAAGGAGTAGACAAGGAACCCCAAGTGGAAAGATGCTGTTATAGAAGACTCATCCAACTTGTGCTATAATGGATAATCTGTTGTACTGATTGCTGGTGTCACAGTCAGGTATGGTTACAACATGCAATCATAAGAACTAGCCAATCGGAAACCCTATTTCTCTTGGTTGATGTATGATGGAGGGAACAAGTGTTCTTGGAGATTATAAATTTAAGTAGCAGGAAGGGGCAAAATGCTTAGTACAGCACTGGGAGGCAGGGAAAAGGAAGTAAGGAATAGTGCAGTTGATTCTGTTTCAGTGATTGAAATTTTTATGCTGGGTTTTGGTATGCTCCTTTAACCCTTTTGTTACCGTATTTATTTTGAGATGCTCTGTGTTTCTTTCAATTGCTTTAAATATAACAAAGTATTTAGTAAAATAACCTAGTTATCATTAAGCTAGTGTTAGGAACATAAATTGTGACTAAGCTTTGGTGGAAGATTTCAATTCAGAACATTTGAAAACAAGATATTTGTACTCGGAGCCAGAGCCGGTTTCAGCTGGGTTAGTAACGAA
Organism: Octopus bimaculoides; assembly: GCF_046866305.1. Classification (NCBI taxonomy): domain Eukaryota; kingdom Metazoa; phylum Mollusca; class Cephalopoda; order Octopoda; family Octopodidae; genus Octopus; species Octopus bimaculoides. Next base: position 19,355,054 of record NC_142934.1, on the reverse strand, counting down.
TGGGTTAATGCAGCTACATGGAGGCTTGGTTGGCTGGCTGCTTTGAAAATGGGAGTCCTTGTTGCCAAAGGAAGTTCAATTTGACCCTCTGTAGAAACACAAGACGCAAAAGAGCAGCAGTTGTGGTATTGTGTCTATGAATAATTGTCAGTTAGCAGCCTGTTTGATACAATTGGACATTGACCTAAATAACTTTTAAAAAGGGTGGCGCCTCATTATGATCACAACTTCTGGCTGAAACAAATAATTGTAAAAATGAATTAGCCAAATTCACTTAGTCTACAATAAACTAAGAGACTGCAGTTGTGTAATGTGGATGAAGATAAATTACTGCTAACAGATGATAGTAAGGTCTTGTGGTTATATCATACATGCATAGATAATATAATTATAACAAGAAATAGTTTTTCTATATTTATGGTATATTTTGTGTAGATGTAATTTACTCGAGTCCAAGTAATTTTTTTTATATTAATATGTATCAATATTTGGCAAATGTCTTCTATAGTCTGGGCTGACCGAAGCTTGATGTGTGTGTGTGTGTGTATGTATGTGTGTGTGTGTGTGTGTGTCTTGTCTTGACACTGTGTGATAGTTGTAAAATGCTTGTCACCGTCATACAAGCAATGTCATTGATTTCCACTAGTCTGTGTGAGCATGTCTGGTCATGGGGAAATATTACCTTGCTTGGAAACAGGTGAGGTTTGGTGACAGAAAGGGTATCCAGACATAGAAAATCTACCTCAATAAATTCCATCCAGCTCATGCCAGTATGGAAAAGTGGGCATTAAAATGACGGCCATGATGTATCACTATGGTGATTCTTTTATCCTCTATGAGGTTTTCCTATTCTATTTAGTATTCTTCAATTGCTCAGTGTAGCCAGATACATCTATGTCATGGTAATGATTTCCACCGATTCCCAGACCGGGTGTTGTGTGTGTTTATTGAGCGAAAACACTTAAAGCTTCACAAGGCTCCAGCAGGGGGTAGTGGCGACCCCTGTTGTACTCTTTTGCCCCACCTTTCTCTCACTCTTTCTTCCTGTTTCTTGAGTAAAACTGCGATGGACTGGCGTCCCGTCCGGCTAGGGGGAGGAGGAACACATATACGCCATAGAAACCGGGAAACTGGGCCCATGAGCCTGGCTAAGCTTTAAAAGGATGAAGAAAGAAAGAAAGAAAGAAATGATTTCCACACAGTTTGAATTACATATTGTTGATTAAGACAAGTTAATTAGGTGGATCATGTTAATTGCGGTCAATGAAAACAACATCCATTCACTGCTTGATTGAAGTATGTCTTTTTTCACAAATTTCATCTGGAATAAAATTTATTGAACAATTTTTTTTTTACATGTCCTTGCATACAGGCTTGTCCCCTGCAACCCTCTCCATCCTAGTATTCCTTAATCTTGCAGGCTCATGAGTGCTGATGCCACATAAAAAGCACCCATACTGGTGCCACAGAAATGCACCCATGCTGGTGCTTTGTGACAGTACACTCTATTAAGTGATTGGCATTAGGAAGGGCATCCAGCTGTAGAGACCATGCCAAAACAGACATGGAGCCTGGGCATTTCTTCAGCTGGCCAGCTCCTGTCAAACTGTCCAATCCATACCAGCATGGAAAATGGACTCTTTTACTCTTTTAATTGTTTCAGTCATTTGACTGCGGCCATGATGGAGCACCACCCTTAGTCAAGCAAATCGAACCCAGGACTTATTCTTTGTAAGCCTAGTACTTATTCTATCGCCCTCTTTTGCCGAACCGCTAAGTTACGGGGACATAAACACACCACCATCAGTTGTCAAGCGATGTTGGGGGCGACAAACACAGACACACAAACATATACACACATACATATATATATATATATATATATATATATATATATATATATATATATATATACATACATATATACGACGGGCTTCTTTCAGTTTCCGTCTACCAAATCCACTCACAAGGCTTTGGTCGACCCAAGGCTATAGTAGAAGACACTTGCCCAAGGTGTCACGCAGTGGGAATGAACCCAGAATCGTGTGGTTGGTAAGCAAGCTACTTACCACACAGCCACTCCTGCGCCTATGACGTTAAATGATGGTGATGATGAATTACATACAGTAAAAATACAGAGCAGTCAAAACTTTGGCAGTTTTTCATTCGTTGAAATGGTAAGAATAACTTGGGTAATTTGATTCTTGTAACATTAAAATACCTACTACTGCCATTTTAACTCATTGTGAAAATGGGATCTTCCAGAATTGCTTTATTGAGATCAAACCAAATGCTTAGTTTTACGCCAGATTTGACCACTTCTTTATTAAAAAGTGAAAAGCTTTCATGCAGTTAACTAAAAATGTCATTTGCATATGCAATTAACTGATCAATTTTGATGCAAAATGAATCCGCTTTTTAAAGAGTTATGCAATTAAGTGGAATCCATTGTATAAATATGTGCAACTGACATGTTGAGATGGCTATGGCAGTTAATAACGGTCGCGACTGATATGTGAAAAACGGTTGAACTTAAATGTAAGAGACATGGTTGTGACAGATGTTGGGGAGAAAGTTGTGGTGTAGACGTTGTTACAGATGTGAGGAAGGGTTGTGGGGTGTGTTTGGGAGCTGGTCAGAGCAGGCAAATGTCTAGAACACCGAAATGTTACTGATGGTTTTAGGGTTGTGATGTAGATGTATTTAGAAGACGTTTATGAAAGGTGTGTGTGCATGTTAGTAATATCTATACGTTATAGTTTTAAGATATAGCTATGTTCAATGGATGTTTGTGACCTATATGTTAAAATAAGAATGGTAGGCATAACATTATCAAAATCTAGAGATTAAATGCCACTTATAGTATTAGTAGAAAAGTTAATCCTGTGATTGGGGACAGTTTATGATGAGAATATTTCTGTAATAGGTACATCTTGGCAGTAAGTTCATATTCTGTTGACAAATATTAGTAGTAACTATTAAGTGTTTAACTCGTTTTAAGTGTTTAACTCTTTAGCAGTCAGCTTTCTCTATCAAATGCGATGCTTATTCATTCACATTGTTTTGAATTAATCATGCATTATCTCATGGATTCGAGACTTCATTGATGTGATTGTTTAATTTTATACTGATATTGTAGTGTAGGTGTGATAAGCTGGACATGGTCAGTTTGAACATAAAACAAGTAGATTATTTGGGTCACACATGGCTGGACTAAATGCTAAAAGGGTTAAATTCAGGTTAATCCTACCTAATCATGCAAATCTACCATCAAAATCACTCCTGCATTTTCCCTCCAGACATAATGTATCTTTCAGCTGTTAGAGGTCCATAAAGTAAACGCTAATTGTTGTTTGACCGTAGGTCAGTCTTAATCTAGCAAACCAAGAAGAAAAGACATTCCAGCAATGATTATCCTGTCTTTTTTTTTTCTATGTTTTTCTCATACATGGTGTATATTGGATTGCGCTATATATAATCTTTTCTTAAAGACTGTCAACTGTGATATGAAGAATATCTGTTATTTCTAGCAATTGAAGTGACCACTTAGAGCAGTGGTTCTCAATCATTTTTCGCCTGTAGACCTCCTTTGATTCCTAAGTCCCCATAACCATTCAGTGGATATATTAAAAAAATTCTTCTGTATTTTTATAATTAAATATTATTATGAATTGTATAAAAAAAAACATTTAAAATACTTTGTGTATTGTAAAGTATAAGCAATTTATTGCACATAAATTTTAAGAAAATAACTTAGCCCTTATTAATCTGTTGTTGAGAATATAAATTTACATGTAATTTTGATGGAAGGTTTTAATTTGGCTCACTTTAAAATGGGTAATTTATATCATAGAACCAAAGGTGGATTGGTATAAAATGAGTTAAAAGTCATTTTTGAGTGAGTGGTGGGGACATGTTATACAGTTGATTATACTGGTCCCAATATTTATTTTACTGGTACAGTAATGCCATGGTATACGAGTAAATTTGTTCCCAGAGACCGCTTGTAAAGCGAAAACTCGTAAAGCAGAGCAATAATTTCCCATAGTAGCAATGTTATAAATCGTAATTCATTCCCAGAAAAAATATTTTGCCTATAAAATTTATCATACTCATAAATAAATACCGATAAAACATCTGTAGAATGTAAAGAATATTTAATGTGAAGTAAAAAGAATGTCGAGATCATTTGTAATAAAAATTATTATTATTATAATGGTTTTCTGAATCACTCGCACTAGACTCACACACACTATCACTTAGAGATGCAATTGTCGATTCACTAGCATTTGTAGACAAGACAGACTTGTAGATTTCTTTTTAAAAAATAAGTCTAGAGTTGTTTGCTTAGAAACTTTATTTTGCTCTCTATGAATTTCTCAGTAACATGCAGAAGCATTTGTTATGGTAGTAGAAACTTTTGCACTTCATTCAAAATTTGAATCATCATCATCATCGTTTAACGTCCGCTTTCCTTGCTAGCATGGGTTGGATGATTTGACTGAGGACTGGTGAACCAGATGGCTACATCAGGCTCCAATCTGATTTGGCAGAGTTTCTACAGCTGGATACCCTTCCTAACGCCAACCACTCCGAGAGTTTGAAAAATAAAACTCATAAACCCTGGGTCTTGTAAAGCAGGCCCTCGTAAATTGATTTATTACTGTACTTATTTTGGGTGGGTGGAAGGTTAAAAAGAACTGAGCAGGATTTGAACTCCAAATATAAAAAGCATCTTAACCAAATAGCACAGTGTCTTTTTCTGATCATCTAGACTCTGCAATCCTATCAACCTTTGATTGATTGATTTTTGTATTTGCTTCAACGTATCAGTTTTCTATAATTGTTCAACAGATCAGTTTTCTAGTCTTGTTCACCTTCATTATTTTTCTAAATTCCCCCACCCCCGTGCATCTGTTTTATTTAATCTCTTTTTTTTTTCTTTTGATTTTGTAATCCGATTCACCTGTTTTCATTATTGAGTTTCAACTCAATAATATAAAGAATTCCTTTTGTGAATGTAATTTTATGTTTCTCTTTAGGTAATCTGTTACTGACTGGCCATGAGAATGGCAGTGTGATTTGTTGGGAGAATGCTGGAATGAAACATCAGACCAATTCATTACTCCATCGGCACCGAAGTGCAGTGACTGCTCTCGCTGTCTTAGATTTTTGTAAGTTTTTTTTTTTTGTTTGTTGTTTTTTTTTTCCTCTAGGAAATCTCCATGTATGATAATAGCCAATTTAAACATTGATTGATTTCTCCAGTTAAACTTTACATTGTATGGAAGGAGGAGGAGGAGAGAGTAATAGAGAGAGGAAGAGACTTAACTTAGGAGGTGCAGGACAAGTCTCTTTTTAACTTATTGAAAAGCATAAATTTTTCTATGAAATTGTGTAGTGATAGGTTTTCAGTGGAGTAGATTATGATTATGTGATTTTATTGATAAAATTCAGAAAATGAACATACAAGGTTTGATCAATAAATATCTGGACTGTTGTCATAGTAATGAAGCTAAAGCATAGACCCCTGAGCAGGTATCGCCAAGCTTTTGACACAGAACCTCTCTTTTCTCTTAAGTAAGTGATAAAAAACAAAAACAATTTTGTGGGATGTTGTATTGAAGACCTGTCTAAATCTTTAAATCTTGCCAGCATGAATGAATACATGTTGAAATTTCAGTGACTATAGCTTGAAGTAGGTTTTATTACAACAGGTTACTTGTGTCTTAGTTACACTAAAATTATGACCAATATTTTCAAGGGTATCTGAACTAAACAGTACAATATGAAACTCGCTACCACCACCACCACCACCACCACAGCAACAAGAAAAAGCATAACCTGCTGAATCAGGTGGGCTACGTGCTTTCACATTACTATTAACTATGTCGCTCTCTTTGTTTGACAATCCTACAGCTGTGTGTGTGTGTGTGTGTGTGCACGTGTAGATGTCAAACTGCTTTTTTGAAAAGGTATTTTATGTATCATCATCATCATCATCGTTAATGCTTAAACTGGTCAGATTAGATTCACAGAATTTCCTCACCTGTCTCAATCCTTTTGCATGTGGTGCACACAATGTATTTATATAAAAAAAAAATGAAAAAAAACACTAATATATAAAAAATAGCACATATAATCCTTTATTTATAATCTTCTATTAACTGGGAATACTTCACAAAAATATTCTCAGCTGATGAAAAATGTGTGCTTCTGTGTGTGTGTGTGTGTTTTGAATCTAGTGAGTGTACATGAATATGCATGCACATATGTGTACATCTTGTTTAGTGATAATAAAAATTATAGGTAAACTTTACTAATACTGGAACTCGTATACATGTGTGTGTAATATGTGTGTGAGTGTGGGGGAGTATCAGTGTGCATATATGACAGTGTAAGTGATTTGAGGGAAAAACTGGGTATACGTAGCATCGGATGTTGTGTGCAAGAGAAAGGACTGCGCTGGTATGGCCATGTAATGCATATGAATGAAGACAGTGGCATCAAGAGGTGCTGATCTCTAATTGTAGAGGGAACATATAGAAGGGGTTGACCCAGAAAGATGTGGGACGAAGTGGTGAGAAAGGATCTATAAACTTTGGGACTTGCAGAGGGGATGATAGCAGACCGAGAATCTTGGCGGTTTGCTGTGTTTGAAAAGACATGTCAAGCTTAGTAAAAGCATGGTTGCCCTTGCATACAGGCTTGTCCTTTGCATCCCTCACCAGCTGAGCATCTATAATCTTGTGGGCTCATAAGTGCTGGGGGCCATATAAAAAGCACCCATACTGGCGCTGCGTAAAAGCACCCAGTACACTCTGTAAAGTGGTTGGTGTTAGGAAGGGTATCCAGCCGTAGAAACCATGCCAAGACATGGAGCCTGGGCAGACATTCAGCTGGTTAGCTTTTGTCAAACTGTCCAATCCATGCCAGCATGGAAAGTGGACGTTAAATGGTTATGACGATATATAAAACTGAGCCCTCATGGGTCCCTACCTGCATTGTAAGTTCCTCATTATTAACTCTCATTTTGTTGGCTAAATCTCTTTATATGACTTTTACAGTTCTTGCAGGGACCGGGACAGTAGCTACTACTTGCTTAAACTAAAACTATCAATATTAGACAATATGTAAATAATTTTCAATTCATTATAAAAATGAGGCATAAATTAAACTGTCTCTGTTAAATATCATTATAGAGTTGACCTTTAGCATTCAGCTTATTTTGTCGAATGTAATGTTTATCTCGTCACATTGTTTTGAATTCGTCATGGATTGTCTTGCAGATTTAAAGTTTTAGAATGACATTGTTGGGTAGGTGTAAGAAGCCAGATTTAGCTAGTTTGAACATAAAATAGATGGAATATTTGGGCCAGATAAGGCCGGTTTAAGTGTTAAATGGTTAAAGTGTGCACATATGTGTTTGCCTTTAATGAATAAGCTAATTTTATAAGACTATTTTATTTCATATTAGTATAGAATAGTTATAATGAATATGTGTTATAAATGAATAGTCCACTCTACTGGATACTTGGTGTTAGGAAGGGCATCCAGCCATAAAAACCCTGCCAAAACAGATACAGAAGTCTGGTGCAGACAGAAGTCTAGTGCAGGCTCCTGTCAAATCATCCAACCCATGCCAGCATGGAATGCAGACATTAAACGATGATGATGATGATGTGTGTGTTATGCTGTTGTGAATACATGTGAATACACGGTCTGCAAATACACTTGAAGACAAGTGGGGAAATACAAACTCATTCACATATGTAGACATATGACAGTTTCTGTCTACCATTTACACTAAAGAGGTTATTGGTCAACCCATGGCTGTTGTATAGAATGCAAACCAACAAGATACATGTACTGGGACTGAATCCCTAACCATGTGATTCTGAAGCAAACCTCTTAACCATACAATCCTCATCATTAAAACTTAATGTCTATGTTACATACTGGCATGTGTTGGTTTATCATGTGTGTGTGTGTGTATGTATTTATATATATATATATATATATAATCTTAGTACAGGGAAAATTTGTCTAAGCCTGCGGTGATTATGTACACAGAAATCATGTGATCTCATAATTCCACCACCAGTATTGGTAATTTTTCATCTGCTACTTATACTTCTGTGCTTTTTAGCACTATATCTCTATATGAAATCCTTTCTCAAGATGAATGCCACACTATTGTTGCTTTCTATTGTATATCCACATAAAGTAAGATATACAGATTGCTTTTCAGTGCTAATATTGTGTGTGTCTAATTCACACATACACACACATGTACACCACCAATTTTCTGGCACTTTTGGTTCTAGACCTGTGCCAGATTATCCATTTTGCTGTATTAACAGAAGACATTATGGCTTGGTGTATATTCCTAGCAGACTGTCACTGTTTTTACGAACATTTTCAATACCAAACTTTTCATAGTATATTAAAGAATATAAAAATGTGTGTTGTGAAGCCTTGAATAGTGTAAAGATTATTAAAAATGGGGACAGGAAATTTAAGTGTTCTCTTGTAATTTTTTCCAGATTAAAGGTCTTGGATCCTCAGTTACCAAAAATTTAGTTGTACATGTGTGAATACACGCACACATGTGCATAGAAACAGGAGGAAAAATTATTGCGCGCATAAAATATTATTTATAACAATAACAGAAATTTTACATTACTGTTGTGACCTCTCAGCTTTTTTCTTTTGTTCTTTATGTTTTAGTTTCTCACGTTTTCTCTTGCACATTTTGGCATTGTGAGTTAAACTATTAATTTTCCCATGTCCATTCACGTGAGTGTCTGCTAAGTGCTTGACTGTATGTATTTACATTTATAGACCAGTGAGAAAGTGTGTGTGTGTGTGTAATGTATCTTCTCAGTTTTAAGGATTCTATAAAAGCTAATGCTTAGATAGAATATGGAAGAAAAATCTAGGGCAGCAATCTTTATTGGGCTGTTTTCCCCTGATGGCCTGGTATGTATTACTAACATTTAGCTATGTGGAATTAAAACTGCAACCCACTTATACAATCAATTACTTTGAACATAAATTTTTGGAGACAGTCATTCCATATTATAATCAGTCATTTTTTTTCTATACATGTGCTCATGTGTGTGCGCCAGAATGCAAGTGTGCTTGTGTATTCACAGATGTATGTGTGTGTATGTATGTATGTGTGTACATATGTATCTCTTTTACTCTTTTACTTGTTTCAGTCATTTGACTGTGGCCATGCTGGAGCACTGCCTTTAGTTGAGCAAATCAACCCCAGGACTTATTCTTTGTAAGCCTAGCACTTATTTTATCGGCCTCTTTTGCCGAATCGCTAAGTTACGGTACAAGTCAATCACTGGTTTACTACATTCCACACTCAACTCCAATAACCAGTGTAGTGCATGCGGAGCATCAACCTCGGGAAGGCTAGCACATGTAGAATACAAGGCAAATAAGTGTATATATGTGTGTGTGAGTGTGTACTTGCATGGTCAGATGGAGTTCATGGGGGCAGATATTCTTCAGCCAGTGGCTCTTCCCACCATCAGCCCTCATCTGAGATTGAGGAGGGAGGCCTACTGACAGTGGCTGCAAGAACAGGTATGACCTGCCAACTGCATCCGAAAATGTTCAGACTATATTTGTCATCAAAGTAGATCATTGTCTTCAGCAAGTAATTATAAAAGACAGAACTTTTTGGATAGTCCACAGCCTATAGCCATCTTCTCATATAATGACTGGGTAGTTCATAGCCTATAGCCATCATTGCATATAATGTTTTCTATCTGCAAACTGTTGGCATCTTGGGCTTGTGTCTTCTACTATAGCCTCGGGTCGACCAAAGCCTTGTGAGTGGATTTAGTAGATGGAAACTGAAAGAAGCCCGTCATATATATATATATGTGTGTGTGTCTGTGTTTGTCCCCCTATCATTGCTTAACAACCGATGCTGGTGTGTTTATGTCCCCGTCACTTAGCGGTTCAGCAAAAAAAAACAATAAAATAAGTACTAGACTTACAAAGAATAAGTCCCGGAGTCGATTTGCTCGACTAAAAGGCGGTGCTCCAGCATGGCTGCAGTCAAATGACTGAAACAAGTAAAAGAGTATATGTCTTTTATCTTTCTGTTTCTGATTATAGTCTCATTTTATTCTTGTTTCCATGGTAATGAACAGCTAATCTGAAAAATGGCAAGACTACCTCCTTCACCATTATATCGGGCTCAGATGACCGAGAACTGTTGTACACTACATACAGATCAGAACACAGAATGACCCGCTGCCTGTCCCATTCAACAATTGTAACATCAATCAGGTAAATGACTTTTATTTTGAAGATACTTTGGTTGATTTAAGGCAGCACTTCCAGGGTGTGCACAAGGTTACCTTAATGGTAAATAGCCAGACTACACTGAGCTGGAAGAATGACTTGATCTTGGAGGTGTTCTGCCTGGTGCATGTAATAAATACATATATATATATATATATATATACATATATATATATATATATATATATATATATATATATATATCGTCCGATACCTTTTCATCCTGTTTTGTATATTTTCATGGGTCAACTATGAAAATTGGATTTGAATGTTTTCTGTTTTTATTGGGTGTATATTACTACTACTACGACTAATAATAATAATAATAATAATAATAATAATAATAATAGCAATAATAATAGCAATAATAATGGGACCCCGAGGAGATGGAGTATCCTATATTTTATAATATTTTATATGTATTAATCATTCTGGATGTTCCATCGAAATGTTCATAGGTCATTTTCATCATTATTATTATTATTATAATAAAGTATTTTCAATGGATCAGTTTTGAGCTCTATTTAAACTTGATATATATATCATCATCATCATCATCGTTTAACGTCCGCTTTCCATGCTAGCATGGGTTGGACTATATATATATATATATATATATATATATACACACAGTGGTGGGTACGGTTCCACTAATCTGCTAATAGCTACCCTGTCAGATGGTAACTTTGAGAGGTTGATGCTTATGAAGGGCAGCCAGCATCACATTGAGGCAATGGAGAAAGCCCAGCCAGAGTAGTATAGTTTGATCATCATCTGATCTTGGCATGATACTTATCCCATATTATACCATTTTGATTCGTTTAATACTTTTTGAACAGTAAATAAAATGTATGTTGACTGAAAAACTAATGTTTAATTTCATTTGTTCATTTATTTGCATACACCTTGATCGTCATTTGATTTTGGTATGCTATACCTTTTTGGAAAGCTCTATGTCTAAGCTACAACATGAAAATTTAAGTTCTCTAGGTCTGTTTTTAGGGGTTTAGAGCCAGAAAATCAAACTGAAACTAAATTCATTTGATAAAAGTTAGCAGTTAGCGTTAGCTTTTGCTCATTTTTTTACCTGTTTAGCGTTTGTAAAGCCAACTTATTTAGTTAGTAGATTAGCAGTTAGCGAAGCTCACTTTCTGGTTACCTGTGCCCACCACTGTATATAAATATATATAACAACCAGAATTGGTTAGTTGACATCCTTGTATCTTAGCGGTTCAGCAAAGGGATTGATAGAATTAGTACCTAACTTACAAATAAGTACTGGGGTTGATTTGTCTGACTAAACCCTTTTAAGGTTGTGCCCCAGCATGGACACAGTCTAATAGCTGCAACAAGTAAAAGATAAAACATTGGTTTCATGTGACTGGACTTTCTTGTGAGGCCGTAATAATGTTTACTGTGATAATCTGATTACATCATACTCCTTGCCAACAGAACCACTTTTGTACATGTGCTGTCTCAGGTTCAAATGCTAAATTAATTTACTAACATACCTAAATTGCTCTGTATTTTGATGTTGAGAAATTATTCTTAATTTCTTAAAATCATCTCCCTTCCTGATCTACAGTGGTTATCACCACTAGGTTTTCGTTTATTTTCCTTATCCACAAAAGAAATCATAACAAATTAAGAATTTATCGTGCTAATGTGTGAAATGCTGTTTTTTAAATTATATTTTCCATGTTACATTGTTTTTACATCCTCTTGTTGTTTGTTTTATTGCCTAGTTCCTGGGGATCCAACTTTGTGACTGGAAACCAGGATACTATACTTCACGGCCAGTGGGTATTCACTCTTACACCAGATTTCAACATTGTCAGATGTTTTCACCTGCTAGGGCATGGTTCATCAAACATAACAGCCACATGTCTTTGGAAAAATAAGGTAGGTGCCTGGTTTTGTTGCACACTACACTTTAACTGATATATGAATACACAATTGTTGTTTTGTTATCTTTTGAATCATCCATGTTCTCCTTTGGTATTTCATTTTCTGAACTAGTGCTGGAAGCACAAAGGAAGCATCCAGTACACATTCTATGCTGGATCTTTCTCTCTCACTTTAACCCTCATCCCATAGTGTAAAGCCACCTCCCTCTATCCTGTGGTCCTACCCAAAGAGGATCTTAGTCTTGCAAGTTGCATTGTGACCTCATTAGTGCTGGTATCCAGTACATGCTATAAAGCGGTTGGTACAACACAGCCCTTGAGCCCATTGGATCCTGCCAGACTGTCCAACCCATGGCAGCATAGAACATGAGCGTTAAATAATGATAGTATGGTTTTTGTCCTTGGGTAGCAACTGTTATTTCCTATTTGCTTACCGTTAGAAAGTATGAAAAATGACTAATATTTCCTTCAAACTTTGTTTTTGTTACATGTTATTTAAACCACAAAGAATCCCTCTCAACACATGGCTATGATGCTCCCCATCTATCTAGTCCTGATCATGATCAGAGATGCACATATTGTCACTTCTCAAGTTCATGGTTTCATGTTTAGTCCCACTGCACACTACCTCAGGCCAATGTCTTCTGCTAGAGCCCCGGGGCAACCAAAGTCTTGCGAGTGGATTTGTTAGCTGAAAACTTGCAAAAAAAGCTCATCGTGTGTGTGTGTGTGTGAGTGAGGGAGGGAACGAGCGAGTTTCTACATTTACATTGGGGCTTACTAAGTTATTCAACTGGTGTTGTTGTTGGCACTCCTGCCAGTAACTTGTTTTCTTGCTTCATGCCTTTGAAGCCATGGGGAAAAAGAAAATTCCTTACTTGAAAAATATGTAAGGGTTGGCAACAAAAAGGACATCCAGCTGTAAAAATGCTTCATACTAGCATAGAAAAATGTATGTAAAACAAATGATTTTTCATTCGAATTTTTATTTCAGATGATGACATATCTTTTAATTTTTCTTTAGGTTGCATCTGGTGATGACGAGGGCAATATATATATCTGGGAACTAACTGAGACCCACAAACGTTATCTTTTACCCTTCAATGTACTCTCAACATCTGGACCAGTACAGCAAATCGTACTTTGTGGTGATCGTCTTCTGTGTTTGTCAGGTAGGTCAGAGTTCATTATATTGTGATAAGGGAGATTTTGTGAGAGGGTGGTGATAGTATTTGGTAGAATATACTTTCATGTCTATGAATGATGATGGAGGCTATAGATATAGTACAAAGAAAGAGGATGGATTAAGGCTCCTGGAGTGGAGTAACCATCATGGTGTTCATTAATTATTATACATGTTTGGTGGCATAGCTGTGTGGTTAAGAAGTTTACTTCTCAACTCTGTGGTTTCAGGTTCAGCCCTTTGGGCAAGTATGTTTTACTGTAGCCCAAGGTTGACTAATGCTTTGCAAGTAAATTTGGCAGACAGAAATTCTATGATCATCGTTTAAAATCCGCTTTCCATGCTTGTTTATTACAGTATTATGTGCAACACATTCATCATCATCGTTTAACGTTCGCTTTCCATGCTGGCATGGGTTGGATGGTTTGGCTGAGGACTGGCAAGCCAGGAGGCTGCACCAGGCTCCAATGTGATCTGGCAAGGTTTCTACAGCTGGATGCCCTTCCTAATGCCAACCACTCCGAGAGTGTATTGGGTGCTTTTTATGTGCCATTGGCATGGGGGCCTGTCAGACAGCACTGGCATCGATCACGCTCAAATGGGGCTTTTTACATGTCACTGGCATCAACAACGCTCAAATGGTGCTTTTTATGTGCCACCAGCACGGGAGCCAGTGTTTGTCCCCCACTATTGCTTGTTTATACCCCTGTATCCTAGCAGTTCAGCATCTATATTTCCATCTGCGAAATATATAAAATAGAATTTGTTTTCATTTGTTAAAACTTTAATAGTGGATCAGATATTTCTTTTGATTCTGTAACAGAATAGAAAGAAATTGCACATTGAATATAGCTCTATATGAGTCTTTTTTTCCCTTCAATTCCCTATTTTCTCCCAACAAAACATTTTGAAACTTTGTTACATATACTCCATATTATTTTCACAGGAAAACATACTCTGTCTGTCTACTCTAACGACAAATGCTGTGTGGAGAAAAATATATTTCACGATCTTACAAGAACTCCAGAATATATATCTCTGTGGGGACCAATACTTGCTATTGGTGTCAAGGCAGGTGAGGGATTGAAAAAAATTTTTTATCTTGTTTCAGTAATTGGATTGTGGTCATGCTGGGGTCTCACCTTGAAGAATTTAGTTGAATAGATTGACTCCAGTAAATCTGTCGGCCTGTTTTGCTGAACCTCTAAGTTACAGGAATAGAAACTAACCAACACCAGTTGTCAAGTGGTGACTGGAAAGAAACACAACACACACACACACACACAATGTAAAAGGCAGGCTTTTTTCAGTGTCTGCCTATGAAATCGACTCATGAGGCTTAGGCTGGCCTGGGGCCACAGTAGAAGACACTTGCCCAAGATGCTGTGCAGTGGGACTAAATCCAGGACCACATGTTTGGGAAGCATGCTTCTCAGGTCTGCAGCCATACCTGTCCCTAACATTTTGTTGTTGTTAAGTATGATTATTTGGGGAAAAATCAGATGAATTTTTGTCCTTATTGGTCCTATCCAGAAGGCTGTGGTCATGCTGGAGCAATTCTGTAAAAACAATATTACAAATGTATCTGACGAACTGATAAGTTTGAGATAGTAATTAGCTTCAGTTTTACAGTGTTAAAAAGATGGCAGATAAATTTGCTCCTGGATAAGATGCTAGTTCATTGTGGGTGATATTTCCATGTGGTCTAGTACTTATTTTTGACAATGAAGTGAACTGGGGAATGTAAGTCACTGTAATGCATTTTAAACATTTGACTAATGATTTTGTAATCTTATATTTTATCCATTCTCTCATTTATTACAAAAAAAAATGTAAGAGAAGTGGACACTACAAGTGAAACCAGTCTGTCTAGTGTAACTGTATGTTTAGTCTTGGAAGGTAACCTCATTAATTGCACAATAAATAGTATCTAATCCACACTGTAAAGTAGTTGGCAATTTGAAGGGCCTCCAGCTGTAGAAACCATGCTAAAAACACATTATTTATACAACAAAGATTGGCATTTTGTGTGTGAGCGAGAGAGAGGGGCCATCTCCTTGCTCTGATTTGTGACAATTGTGTTACTGTCATGCGAACAGTGTCTTTCATTTCCAATATTCTGTAAAAATGTCTAGTCATGAGGAATATTACCTTGGCAACAGGAAAGGCATCCAGCTGTAAAAAATCCACCTCAACAAATTCCATCAAACTCCTGTTAGCATGAATATGCATACGTGAAATGATGATGAATTTACAAATATGGCTTCGGTGGGACCTCATAACACCAGCAACCCACACCAATGTTTTGTTTGCGGCTCCTTAGTTTTAGGACCTCAATTCTGTTGTGGTAGGCTGGTCTTTTTTAGGTACAACAATGCACCACATATCTCGGTCCTTGCTCGTCTCCTTCATAAGGTTCAGCATTTGGAGATTGCCCTTCAATACTTCATGCCATGTCTTCTTGGGTCTCCCTCTTCCACTGTAAAAACTAATCATAATATATTTACAGTGTTTCTGTCATTTTATTGCAGGTATCGTGTACATTTATCGTTTGGAAACTGACAAGGATTGGATAAATATTGATTTGACTGCACCTCTCTACATTCTCCACTCTGGCCAGGAACATGTACTCAGTTTGGACATTACAGACTCTGGACTTGGTCCCTCACTTGCCTTTGCCACTGACAACAACACCATCCACTTAGCTCACTGGCTGCCACAGCATTCTAAACGTGTTCGATAGTAAAGGCTTTGCTGTTAGTGTGTAAGGGTTATGTGTATGTGACATATCCACTCATCTGTTTAAGTATATTTGGGTATATGTGTTATAGGCAGGTGTTTGTATGTACATGCATGTATGAGTGTTTGTGTGTGTGTGTGTGTATATATATATATATATATATATATATATACACACACACAAACACTCATACATGCATATATGTATAATGGTGTGTATTTAAAGGCAGTTATGTGCCTCTATAGACATACATTATTATCATTTTAACGTCCACTTTTAAAACAATGATGCTTGTCTATGAACACACACATAAAACTTAGATATGCACTATGTATATATACACACATAGTGTGTGTGTGTGTGTGTGTGTGTGTATATATGTGTATCTAATATTTAGAGTGTGCCAAAACTCAAGAAGTCTGACTGCATATTTGCAGTCTATTGGCATAATCTGACTTCAGCTCTGGCACCAACTGCATTTTTATACTTTGTGACTGTTGACTCACCGTCTGTATGTGTATGGGTCTGTGTGTATGTATGTATGTATATCTATCTATTTGTATGTATATATATACATATATATATATCTTGATTGGTAAGCCTGTTTGCAAACAAAAAGGAAAAATCCATACAGCAGACTGTGTATATATTTTACTTGAAGTTGAAGCTTCATGAATTCTAACTCTGAGTTTCATATTTCTGATTGCATAAAAGATTAAAGCATACAATCGTCCAACCCATGCTAGCATGGAAAGCGGACGTTAAACGATGATGATGATGATGAAGCTGTATGTCATAGAAGCAAAAATATTGAAATCTCACGAGCCAACAAGACGTTTGGATTTAATTAGTTGCCAAAACAAAACAAAACAAAAAAAATGCATCATGTGTATTTAGTGAGTGTCATGATATTTTTATGATTTCATTATCGTGTATGGGAACACATTAGCAAAGAAAATGGTTGCTGAACATTAAATATTTATCAATTATAGCCACTTGCTTATGTGTTTATAAATAACTCTGATGACATGAATAGATGAAAATGTGTTCTGCATGTGAGAATGATGGATGAATGTATAGCATGTTTTCTAATGTTATGCTTTTTTTTGCTTTTTTGTTTCTGGCAACCAATTAAATCCAGATGTAGCTAGCTAATCATATTTCAAAGTATTTTTGCATATGTTTACTTACATATATCGTCACTCTGTTTCCCCATTGCAAGCATTTAATCAAAAACATAAAACTCAGATCAAGATTCAAGAAACTTTGGCTTCTAATATCATTATCATCACCATCATTTTATGTTCATTTTTCCTTGTTTTATGGGTTGGAAGGATCTTCTTCAGCACAGCATCTTGCCACTTGTTGTGACATTTTGTTATTTTCTTTATGAGGGCCAACTTTTTTTCACTAGTTCTTCCTCTTCTGCAATTTCTATCTACTTGTATCTCTTCGCATTTCTTAACCTGACTGCCATCCTCCGCATGAATCATATGTCCATATCAGTTCAGTCTTCTTTCTGGCATACTACATCCGATTCCTTTTATTCTCAGCTTTTCAATTCAGCTCATTTACATTCCATCATCTGTGGACACAAATATGCATTTAGCAGAGTGTGCTCACCTAATTTCTTTTCAACTTTCAGTTAATCTCCTCATTCAATGCTCATGTTTTGCTACCATACAACATTTCACTTTGTACACATGCAATCACCTCACTATCTACTTTTCCATACTTCTCCCATTTTGGTGTCATTGAGAGCAAATGTGCTGCTATTATTACATACACATTTTCATCAAAAAACATACTGAAAAAACACTCTGCAACCTGGACTCTCTTATACCTCTGATCCTCACATCACAGAACATTGGAAAACCTCTTACATTCAACTTCTCTCCTTGCTAGATATGTCTAATATCTATCTCCAGTTGTTAATGTTTCTAGTTTCCAGCTTTCTTCCATTCTTTCCATGCCTTGCTCTTAGCTTTTATGGCTCTATTTGCCATATTATTCCTTCACCATGTTACCATCTGTATAATTGGAACCTTGCTTCAACCAGGAATCAGGTTTGTGGTTCACAACACATTGTCTTATAGAAACTTTCAGATATCTTCTATGTTATTGGTCTCTGTTTTCTCCTTCCCAACATAAGTATCAGGCATAAACCAGTCTTTTCCTTGTAAAAATTTACATATATTGTAAAGGTTGAGAGATTTCACATGAATAAATTTATATTACTGAAAGAAAATGCTTTGAGAACTTTGTCATACATAAAAGAAACTTAAACATTTTTATCAATCTAAGCAACTGGTCTCAATCATTTTAAAAGATTTAGTCCTGTTAGGAAATAAAGGAAAATAAATTAATCTTTCATATCAATTCTGGAAGTTCATATCTTTCTTACAAAATTCACATGGTGCTGCAGTTGGTTTCTTTTGGATGGCTACTGGATAGTAGTAGTGACAGTTAACCCTTTAACATTTAAACTGGCCAATATAATCTACCTGTCCTATGTTCAAATAGGACAGATCAAATCTCTCACACATAACCTACAATGTCATTCTACAAATAAATGCTCACATACTCATAGCTTTGAGATTTTGTTGAATTTAAAACTGAATAAGCATTGCATTTGGCAGAATAATCTGAATGCGAAAGGGTTAAAGCAGTGGAAGTGGTCCATTAAGAAGTAGCAGCTTCAGTAATAGTTGTAGTACTGACTCTTCAAGGAGTAGCTGTAACATCTACAGCAGTTTTAATAGTTGTCTCCCTTCCTCCCCCCCCCCCCCGGTTGTTGGTGTTTGCTTATGAAAGCTGTTTCTTTTTCAATGTGTTGTTTTTGTGCAATTGTTACATTGGTATAAGAGGAAGGCTGTAGAATTTTCTTGTTTCTGACCTGCATATGTGTCTAAGTTCACTGAGTTCAATACTTTTGTATTTTAAATTAAATTAAAATATGGGAATACAATGTAGGCTTCAATGCAAAATTTTACTATCACCCCCTTATGCAGAATGAGCAGTTGCACAAAATTTACACATTGATAAAGAAACAGTTTTCATGACCAAAGTACTGATCACTTCTAAATAACTGTGGGAGACAACTACTAAAATTATTGCTACTACAACTGTAGCTTCTATTGCTGAAGCTAATACCACTGTGGCTTCTACAAATTAGACTGATAGTCACTACTATGGCTACTAGCATAGCTGCTGCTTCTACATTTAGCAGTTACTTCTTAATAACAAAGAACAACAACCACAGCTCAAACTTATTGCTACTATTATGATACAGCAGGCATTAGAAGAAAACTCACACCCAGCACCCTGTGAATTTTGTGAGGAAAACATACATTTGAACACCCAGAACTGATATCTTTCAGCATGACTAAATCTCTTTTTAAAATGATTGAAACTGGTAACATAGTCTGATGAAAAATATACTCTTTCTAATATCCATCATCAAGTTCTCAAAGTATTTTCTTCTTTTTGGTTTTTTATATATATATGTAAGTATACATATAAAATCATCATCGTCATAATACATAAATTTAATGTCTCTTTGTACATTTCTGAAGTGAATACCGGTCAAGATGATACCAAGCTATCTTGCTCTGATGGATCATCTAATCAGAATCCTTAAGTCACAAATTATGAATTACCTCTTCATAAATATCCATGAAATAATTGATTAATCATTCGTCAATTGTCAGTCATTCACGAATCATGTCATTATTCGTGGATTTTTTTTTTTTTTGTTTCAACCAATTCATGATTAAACATCCATGACTTTTTAAAATTATACAAAGGATTGTTCATATTTAATTACCATTTATTTTTTTACCAACTAATAAAGACAAATATAATAATTATGATTATTATTATTGTTTTGAAGTTTTGCAAAACTCTTGCATGTCACACCATCATCATTATTATAAGTCTGTTGCTGTCATTAGCCCTGGGTCAAAGTAAATCTACATTCAAAGATGTTTCAGCCATGACTACCTCTGTTTCTCTCTCCTTAATCGTTTTAGACATAATGTATCTAGAACTGCATTATCCGCTGTCCTTCCTTCTTTGAAGGAGATTTGGTTACTATTTCTAGCAGGTTGAAAAACCACATAATGTCCCCCTCCATTCCTTGGGTTGGTTTGTAATGGTTGACACTGATCACTTGCAAAGTCTTCTCTATAAACAAAAAAAAAATGTTTATCTTATTATAATTGAAAGGAGGATTGCCATGAACAAGGCACAAGTAAATCCAAAGATGCAGTGTTATTCTTTTACAAGATTCAATTGTGGCCATGCTGTAACATTTAGTGCCCTTGTCTGATCTAACTCCTCGAGTGTAAATAATTAGACTTCAGTTACTTTTACAATTTCCCATCAACCATTCTAGTTCCATTTTTCATGTACTCCTTTATCTGCCCTTTCTAATTCAGTACCTAGTTTTCCATTCCATTTCATTTACATTGCCATCTTCTCAGAAGTTGCAAAAGGAAATTGGAGAAGACTTAAAAGGAATGAGAGGTGTTTAAAAAAAAAAAAATCCATTTGTTGTTCTGCAGGAAGTTTGGGTACATTGGTTCTCATCTATCTGAATTCTTACGTTATATGTCTGGCCCCAAAATAGTATATCCTGGGACAATTAGAATTGAACATGTCATCAACAGCTGAGCTGCTGGAGTGTTTCTAGATAATACTCTAAATTCAATAACCATATAATTCACAAGTGAAAGTGACCCTATTTCATTTTGTGGTCTTTGATTACCAGTCTTCAAGCTACTTGATCATTAGGCATATTTGTCACTCATATCTGCAAATGGATTTCCATATTTCATTATTTCTTAAGAATTTTAATTTTTGTTTTATCTACTGCTTTGATTCACAAAGCTACAATTGAAATGAATCCACAGTGGTGTGGAAAAGAGCAAATATGTTGTACTTCACTCTAATAAAGATCAAAAGTTTACTCTCTGAGGCAATATTTGAAATTCATGGGCCTTTTTGTACCAATAGTTTAGCACGTAATCAATTTAACTATTTTCTCTCTCTCTCTCTCTCAAGCCAGCAATGGAGATTGTATGTGGTTGCTCAACCTGAAACAATAGCCAAAATTCTTCAAATCACACTCTGCCAAAGAAATTGAGGAAAGGATTAGATTGTGTATTCCTAGATATGTCTATCAAAGACAATATAATGGAAGCATTTAGGCTGGTATACCTTTTGGTAATAATTCTGGAAGAAGCCTGATCTGGAGCTAAACAACAACTAATCTCTACCCCTCTAATTGTCTCTGATTAATTTCTGAATGTCTGACAGCAGCTGATAATTAAAACACACAGACATCTCCTCTCGGAGATTTTATTTGCAAAATTATTTATTTTATCAAGAATAGATTTTGAAAGAATTGTCATAATAGATAAATAAAAAATATCATCAAGATCCTCAATAATCACTTTGAAGACCAGACTAGAATTGGTATGATTCCATTCAGGGACCAATATTATTATTATTATTATTTTTTTTTTTTTTTTTTTGAAGCTTTCATTCCACATGACACAAAGTATAGAAACACCAGTATATTCAACTCGCAGATGTGGACTTACCTTCAACCCCAAAATATAGGCTGAAGATATATCCCAGATCTTTTTTCTCCAGAAACTCATAAAATTTCCCAAGATCCATATGATATTCCCGACCTTTTCCAGCACGAGCATCAAAGACCTTCTCTTCAAAAGCGCAGAATTTACAAAATTGTTCAACATCAGCATCACCCATATCAATTTCTTCTTTCTCTTTGATTGCAATTTTTCTCCAGTTCAGTCTTCGCACTCGATACCAAAATTCTTCCACCTGGCTACTGTGTCCTTCCACACAAATCACACCTGGTTTTCCTGGCATGCTGAATCCAGACAGTTTCAGCTCCTGTCCCCAGTCAATAAGATCACGTCGTTTGAATTTGCTAAAAATGTGATGACTGTAAATCCAAAGTCTAACAAACAACTTATCCACTTTACCATCATTTGTGATCTCAGGCTTTTCCTCCACTTTACCCATATACTTCGAAGCATTTTCTTCAAGCCACTGCAATATTATCCCTATGCAAATGTCTCCGGCTTCTATTGTCTGCATGTAGTCGTCAGTAGCATCTTTCAATTCCTTTAAGTTTTCTTTAGGCATGTTGGGAGAACGGATAAAAATCTCTGGTCTCACAGTTGGATATTCATGAGGCAGGTGACACACGACTTCAAGGTTACACTGCAATAAACGACACAAAAAAATAAAATAAAACTCAAGAATGAAATATATACAATGTTTTTACTCTCATCTGTGATAGTATTGTGAAGAAGATTGAAATAATTTATCATTATTTCTTATGATCCATCATTGTTATGATATATTTTTCTTTTATAAACACAGTTTTTATATATATTTTTTTACAACTTTCAGTCATCGAACTGCAGCCATGCTGGGATATCACCCATAAGGGCTTTAATAAATTATTTCAGTGCAGACATTATTACAAATGACTGGCTTTGTTTTGAGTTACGTCCCCTTCAGTGGGATTTACTTCCCCTTACAAGTTAAGCGCGTGAAATAATTTAGAATGAAGATAGTATCTATTTTAAATACATTTTGACAGATTTGAATGAGTATATCTGATTGCTGTTGTTTTCTATCATCGGAGTGCTTCTCCCCGCTTAAGACAACATGCGTTTCAGATATTTACGTTCGAATTTGTCAGGACCCATTAAGAATGAATAGATGCATTAGACTTTTTGCTGGTTTGTATGCATCCCATGAAGCAAACAAGCTGCACACAGTAGAACAACTGGAACAAGCAAGCTGCACAAACGGGGACACTTGAAGCAACCAAGTTGTGCAAAGTAGGACAACTAAAGCAATGAAGTTCTTACTCCAGTACGAAGCAACCAAGCTGCAGAAAGGTAACTGAAGCAATTGAAAAAGGACACCGAAACGGCAATTAATGAGGCAACTTAAACAACGAAGCTGCACCAAGTGACATAACTGAAGCAACCCAGGTGTTCGGATGAGGCAACTGTTATTTAGAGGCTGAATACTCACTCAACTTCTATTTTTTTTATTACCCACAAAGGGGCCAACAAAGAGGGGACATACAATTACATTGGAGACACATAAAATGTACAATCAAAATAAAATACAAAATAAATAAAAGTATATAATGAAAGATGGAAATGGTGTTACCATCAGGCAACACGACTTGCTTCCTTTCCCCTATACTCCATTATGTCCAACCCACATCTCTCTGTCAGTTCGTCAGACCAAATAAATTGTGGTAGTTTCTCCCTATCGAGGTTAACTTCCCACATTTCATAATCTACATTATGTCTCTCTATGTACATCCTTTGCTGTGCCGATAATAGTAGCACCACATACTTCATATCTTCTGAACTAACATGCACCGTATTTTCTCATTAATACTCACTCAACTTAGAGAAGAAAGAAACAAGGATGAAGAGGATAGAAGTTAAATGAAGAAAAGGAAAGGGTGATGTGAGATGAAAGATTTCTTTTTAATGGCTTAGTCAGAGGAGAAAGGGCAGTGAACATGGACTTTTTTCAGGTCTTAATAACAGGTGAGAGAAAGGCAGTCAGTTATCCTCTGACCAGAGAGTTGGCCTGAATATTTGCTGAAGGCACCCAAAGACAAGGCAGTCATCTTAAACTGGGCGATGGATTAAGTCTATCACACAATAACAAAACTGGTGCTAGCAATAGGCTTCCACATAGTTTCCATTGACCAAGCCAGTCATTTCAACTTGATGCAAAAGTTTAATTGTTTGGTACCACATTAAAAGTAAGGACTTAAATTCAGCCATGACTGGACAATGATCATCCCACTCAGCATGAGCAATCCCATGTGTGATGACCCCGTGTGCTGCCATGCATTTAGTTCAGAAGACAAACAGGCTTTGATTTGAGGAAAACCTGGTTGCTATTTCTAGCAAGTTGAGCGACTAAGTAGAGGCTCACGCATTAGCTGTGTTTTTAAAAAATACGTTAAGCTTTTGTTACCATATTTACTGCTTTTGCTTCAAATAATTTTGAGAATAATGAAGAATTTAATAAAATTACTTTATCGTTATTAAGCTCAAGTTTGGAACATGGATTACTGTGGAATTTGGATACAAAGGTTTAATTTAAAGCACTTTTAAAACATGAAGTTTTATCATAGAACCAGGGGTGGTCTCAGGTGGTTAAACAGTTTTAGTCATGGGGGTAGAAACAAATGTCTCTAACATTTGAGTTGACGATCCACTTTGAAAACATTTGGGATTATTTACTTTGAAATGAAGAATGTATACAGAATATATACATTTCTCTTTTACCTCTATAAGGTACTGTGTTTATGATAGCAGCATAAACCCCATAACATCAGGTTATTTTAAAGATAATTAAAGAAAAATGCTTTAGAACCAAAGAAATAATTAAAAAAAAAAGATTATCAAATATATATTAAAGTTTATATAGGTGCAGGCATGGCTGTGGTAAGAAGCTTGCTTTCCAACCACATGGTTCCGGGTTCAGTCCCACTATGTGGCACCTTGAGCAAATATCTTCTATAGCCTCGGGTCGACCAAAGCTTTGAGTGGATTTAGTGGATGGAAACTGAGAGAAGCCTGTCATTTATATATATATATGTGTGTGTGTGTGTATCTTTGTGTCTGTGTTTGCCCCGCCCCCTTAACACCGCTTGACAACCAATGTTGGTGTGTATATGTCCCTGTAACTTAGTGGTTTGGCAAAAGAAACTGAAAATAAATACTAGGCTTTAAAAAATAAGTCCTGGGGTCGATTCATTTGACTAAAATCCTTCAAGGTGGTGCTCCAGCATGGCTACAGTCAAATGACTGAAACAAGGAAAAGAATATGACATAAATTATAAAGACTACAACTTCAGATCATCAAAGTCTTCAGTCAGAATTTAAAGACAGATTCATCTTTATTATCCTTATTTAATGTCCATTTTCCATGCTGGCATGGGTATGACTTGACAAGCACT
The DNA here is from genome assembly GCF_046866305.1 of Octopus bimaculoides. NCBI lineage: Eukaryota > Metazoa > Mollusca > Cephalopoda > Octopoda > Octopodidae > Octopus > Octopus bimaculoides. Next base: position 19,329,846 of record NC_142934.1, on the reverse strand, counting down.
GGCAAGGCCAGGGGCTGCTCCAGGTTCTGTCCCACTGTGTGGTACCTTGGGCAAGTGTCTTCTACTGTAGCCTTTGAGCTGACCAAAGCCTTGTGAGTAGATTTGGTAGATGGAAACTAAAAGAAACCTGTTGTGTGTGTATATATATATATATATATATATACATATGTGTGTGTGTGTGTCTTTGTGCCTGTGTTTGTCCCCCATACCATCACTTGACAACCAATGTTGGTGTGTTTATGTCCCCACAACTTAGCGATTTGACATTAGAGTCCAATAGAATAAGTACTAGGCTTACAAAGAATAAGTCCTGGTGTTGATTTCTTCAACTAAAAACCCTTTAATGTAGTGCTCCAGCACAGCCACAGACAAATGACTGAAATAAGTAAAAGAATAAGAATAAAAGAATGATAAATTTGGATGAGTCCTTATCTTGGTTGTTATAGATTTATGTTGTATCATTGAATGTTTCTAAAATTTTGTACTGAATTCTTCATTAAATCTATGGGACTAAGTTGTTCTCATTCCATTATCCAAACCCTGGTATGTACAATAGAAAGGGAACAGTCTACCTATGTTAAGGGAGGAGGAAAAGGGCACCCAGCCAAAGAAACGATGCCAAAGCAGTCATAGGAGCTCAGTGCAGTCTTTTGACTTGCTGGTTCCAGTCAAACCATCCAACCCATGCCAGTATGGAAAACGGACGTTAAACAACGATATCGTGATGAACTAATGTTGATGGTGTCAGAACGCTTACTTCCAGAGTATCGAAACACCTACGGTTCTTTTACTCATTTTTTAAAAATAGATAAATCAAAAAGATTTAATTGGATTTCTAAAAAATGGGAATTTGTGAAGTTCATGCTGGCAAGCTTTATATTTGTACGTAATAATAGGTGCAGGAATGGTTGTGTTGTTATGGAGTTTGCTTCCCAACTATGTGGTTTTGGGCTCAATTCCATTATATAGTACCTTCGGTAAATGTCATCTGTTATAGCCCTAGGCCAATTAAAGCCTTGTGAGTGGATATGGTAGACGGAAACTGAGAGAAGCACATTGTATGTATGTAATCGTGTCTTGTCTTGACATCGTGCAACAGTTGTAAACGAGTGTCATCATAACACAAGTGGTGTCCTTCATTTCTAATCTTTCTCGAAAAAGACCAGGACGATATAATACCCTGCCTAGAAACAAGTGAGAGCTGGCGACATGAAAGATATACGACCATAGAAAATCTTCCCCCAACTAAGACCATGCAAACATGGAGAAACGGGCGTAAAAATCATAACACTTTACATGCACAGCTGCTAAAAACAACACAGTAAGGGTTGGGATAAAGCATGTCTTAGTTGAGTTATTAAGGTTCAACTGAAGCCAATGTCTTTAGCTTTGTTTTTGTTTAGCTCTAGATCGGCTTTGATGAAAAGCGTCTCAGTTATGACCATCCCGCTTAATCAGGATGTATTATAGGACTATATCATTTAGTATGTCGTTCTTTTACAAGACGATAGGTTTCGATTTAAGGAAACTGTCTGTTATTTCTAGAAAGTCGAGTGACTCAGTAGAGGCTTCCACGTTGTGTTTTTTTTTAAGGCATAGTTATGAAGATGGGACAGAATACATGATCTTCGCTGGGACCCAGAGACGGGTGAAAGTTAATACGGTAAATCTTCATTTTTTTAACACACGCAGGGAAAACGGGGGCGTGAAAAGAATTTGAGAGGGCTGAGATTCCGCGAAGGAAAGATTGACAGTTAGAATGGGAACCACCGGCAGGCGGAGACGAAATATAAGCCATACACAGACGTCTGACGAAGCTGTTTACAGTATGAAAATATAACGAAGTGGGTTCATGCTTTGCCCAAAAGTAGCGAAAGACAGACAGAAATCTTACCTCGGGAGCTGGATGTAGATATACTGTGAATCCTATTCGACTGTAAAGATATTCATATTTTATTTTACCGTTTAGAAAACTTTGAATGTTCCGAACAGCAATTGGTTCTTCCAGTTTGAATTCGTTCTCGTCTGGATACATACTATTTAGCATTTCAACTTCGGCCAATTGTAGCTCTAACATCTCTCGAATATCTACATTTTCATCTTCTGTAGTTTCATCGTTTGCAGTGCCAAACTCTTGCAAGATTCCACAAGTTATCTTGTCGTCATTCCTTGCCATGATTTCTCTCCTCTTTCTATCCTTTTACCTCTCTCTCGCTCTTTCTTTTTTTGGTGAACTGAAAAGTCAAATATCTATTTGCTTTTCTAAAATCTTCGCTACTTTATTTTCTATTTCGGAAAAGGATTTAATGTCAACAAACACATGGTGACATAAATACTTGACACCGTTTATTTTCGTTGACCGGTGTTATTATTTACTTTATCCCCGAATAATTAAAATACTTTGTCTCATATAATAAGTAAAAAAAACACCTTCGACCAACTGAGATTATCCAAGCAATTAGTAAACAAAATCTCCCCCGAGAGATTGAAAAAATCAACAAAATAACCCCAATAAGATTAGTTCATCAAAATATTTAGACAATGCAAATTGGAGTGAATCTGGTGAAAGCAAGAGACACGCTTCGGTATTTTAGACCTCAATGAGGCATATTTCTACTTAGTTGGCAGAATATAAATGGAGTCATCAAAAAGAAAAAGAAACATATATATATATATAGTTGGAGTGTAGTGGCGCTGTATGTGATAATCATTTTCTCGAATAATCAAGGCATTTATTGGTCTTTACAGATTTTTTGAAACCGTTGAATGAATCGTAAACAGAAAATAGAAATAATATTTGTGAAGCGTTACATTGAGCCGAGGAAGATGACCGGATTGTAATGCTACGGATGAAATATAGAAAATAAAAATGAACTGTATGTATGTATGGATGGAGAGAGAGAGTATATTATACTTGGGATTCTATCAAAGAACGACGAAGACGCAATAATTGCTTGAAAAGGCCGTTGAGTGAAAGCTACTTAACAAATTATATAATTTGTTATTGTGTCGTTGAATAAAAGAATAATTGCTCTGCTGGAAATAAGACCCAATTTCGATTAAGAGTAAAACATTGATTAACCATTTATTTTACTCGTGTCACTAATGCCTTTACCATTCTCTCATATAAATCGTGAAACCTTGTGCCTGTATTAGAAATCTGATACTTTACGTTTCTATGAGAAGTCTGAGAACTTGTAGTTGAAATCAATATTTGGGGTAGAATAAGACATAACATAACTATGTGTTGATGCAGGCTATAGATAAATTAAAGATTTATGCTGAGAAGTTTGAAAATAATAACGTTTTTTTTTTCTTTTTTGTGTCTGTCTCTTTAAATGGAAATTGCAGATTTTCTTCGTTTATTCAGCTTGATTGATTTTCTGTTGATGGGTTCTCAATCTAGGTTCATATGGCCCTTAGGGATCCATCTAAGATTCTATTGTTAAAATTCATGGGCAATAAATTTGTTATACTTCTTCGATTCACAAAATATTTCTTTATAAATTTACTAATAATATTTATTTATAAAAGTGTAATATAATTTTCTAAACATCGAATGGCTATAAGGGTTTATCTGAGTGAAACAGGAATCAAAGGGGTTCACAGGTAAAAAAAAAATGGTTGAGAAACACTAGGTTAGACATTCAGATATATAGCTGGACAATGAGATCTGCTAAAAATAGTAGTAGAATCTTCTTCAAATCAATCCTGACTATCTTAAAGAACACGTTGAACAATGTAGTCTTAAATATCTTTATTTGGCACAAATAAAAAGTCACGGGGACGCGATGATATGAATATCTTTGAAATCTTGAATTGGCTGAATCAAGGCTTGACCGGAGTTAGCTAATGATTGTATCATATAATGGCACAAAGTCAACAATTTTAGTGGAAGGGGTATTTGTCAATTACATTATTGATTGCAGTACTTGATTGGTACTTGGGTTCTATATGCACTGAAAATATGAAAGACAAAGTTGGCAGCGGTGATATTTGAACTTAGAACGTAAAGAACCGCAGAGAAAAGCCTTTCAACATTTTGTCTAAGGCACTAATGATTCTGCCGGCTCACCCAAACACTTTGCTGGACTTCATACTTCATAACTACCATAGTAATATAAGTAAATAATATAACTATCATATAATATAAGTAAACGGTAGTAAAGTTGAAGAGAGAAATGTTAGATGAAATATACAAACTTGAAAGAAACTAATCAGTTTTCATTTATTATAAATATATAAAATTATAAATATATAAACTTTTCAAGAGGAAATATTTAAAGAACAGAAAAAATATTAGAGTTTTCTCCCTTTGTTCATTTTTTTGACACGTTACTCAAAACAAGGCGTTTCAGTTATTTTATGCACACGTGTCTCATATGCCATGACTTAAAGTATGGAGTAAACTGGATCTCTTTTTCTCTCTCTCTCTCTCTCTCTCTCTCTCTCTCTCTCTTTCTCTTTTACACACACACACTTCCTCTCTCTCCCACGAGAAACTTTAGTTCTTATGCAGCTGAGTCAAACTATATATATATATATATATATATATATATATATATATATGTGTGCGTGCGTGTATATATATATATATATATATATATATATATATATATAATACAAATAATATGTGAGTATATGCATATATACGTACATGTATGTATATACCTACATCTACATGGATATATAGAGGCATATCTGGGTACAAGACGTCGCAAAAAAACGTGGACAAAATGAAAAACAGAACATAAACAGGGTACAGAAAACACACAGGCCACATAGAGAACATTTCCTTCATCAGCTGCCTTATAGGCACGAGGTTGGGTCGAATTAACTCGTAAATACCACCTACTGTGTTCATGGATTGTTCTTCTATTGTTTGAAATTTTATGTATCATCTGATGAAAACGGTTTTTTTGCTATGATGTGATGTGCTCATTCATCTATTAATAAATGCGTTAGAAACAGCTGTAATGAACTGGCATTCATCCATCGTTTGTTACTTATACATAAATACATACATGTGCATAATAAACATATATACACACATTTATATATATATATATATATATATATATATGATTTTTAACAAGTTTCATGAGTGCTAACGTACGAAGCTCTCGTCTGTTGAATTATTCAATCACTTCTACCTAATATGAAAAAAAATACTCATACACACAGATATGTATTAGCTATACACACATTTATTGAGTACTTTCTTCCGCTTTTGTTCGCAAACAATCATTTGAGTGCATGCGCGCGCGTGTATGTGGGAACGAGCACATACCTGCGCCCACACACACACACGCATTCATATATATACGCACGTGTATACAGAGAGAGAGAGAGAAAGAGAAGTGCGTTAATTATACTTATTTTTCTGAGAATTCAGAGCTCAAGGGCGTTTTCATCAGTATGAATAAGTAAATTCAGAAATATATATACAACGTTGTTATTTAGTCTCAGGTCACCTCCGACTGAATAGACCTAAGATCACAGGTGTTTCAAAGGCGTTCTACTCATAACCATCTTCGTTAGTTAATTAATTAATTCATTTATTCAATTTTCATGAAAAGTATATAAAAAACCCCATTTTACCATGTTTTTATTTTTCTTTAGAAAATAAAGCGTGTGATTTGGTTGCTATTTCTCGTAGTAGTCTCCCTTGCTGGCTCGTCTCTCATAAGTGTGTGTGTGAGTAGGTAGAATTACAGATTGGTGCCCCCTGACTTTATTTCAGTAAACTGTTATTTACCTACCTATGTACACGCAGATGCGTGTGTGTATGCGTGTTTATAAGCATTAAAATTATGGATATTGAATGAAAGATTATATATGTATGAAAAGTCATAATTTTATTGACAGTGATTTCGAAGTTTCGCCGCAACTTGGCGAAATTTTGAAGTTACTATCTACACACATACTACATGCATACATACACACATATATTCAACGTCTATTGAAAACAGTGTTGTTCACTCACGAGGCATTTGTCACATGTCACTACAACACGAAAAAACATGAACTTTAGGGTTAAACTTATCGTGTTCGGGTGTGTGCTGTCTTCTACTAAATCCTCTAAAAAAAAAATACAACAGTGACCCGGCTACCGACTAAAAAGTGGCAAATGTATCAAGACATGACCCAAATTTGGCGAGGGGTAGCTAGTTATAACTGTGACTGGGGCATCCATCCATCCATCCGTCCACCTAGACATCGATCCATCATTTCTGCCAACTATTCTTAGGAGGGTTGTGGGGATAGAACCCTCAGGTGTCTCCTCCGTAGGATCCAAGCAGAAGCAGCCATCATGAGACTTTCTGGCTGGATTCCTAAGTGTGACCAACTGAGACTATGGATATTATCCGACCATTTCGTTCTTGATCTATCTCAAGGTCTCCTGCAGGATAGCTCGGCATGGAGAATCCACCTTGGGATTCGTTCCTGCAACATTCTACTCACATGTCTGTAGTATCGAAGTTGTGATCTCTCTACGCGAAGAAGTAGCGGCTTGACCTGGAGACACTCCGATGATTTCCGAGCTATGCAAAAACAGAAATAAGATCAATGTGGTCTGGTCTGTGTTTATTGTGCGAAGATAAGAAAACTGTATAACAATATTCTATAATTTCGTAATGTACATGCGTGCGTGCGTTAGACGGGAGTAAGAGAAGTATATTTGAAAGTTATATTTTTATTTTCATTTCATTCATGTTTGAAATTTATTGATATATTATGATAAACCTGACATAACTTGCTGAGTGAGACCTGTTGCACTCCAGTTTCAAAAAAAAAAAAAAAAGGAAGGAAAAAGAAGTAAAATGCTAAGCCCTGCAGTATGTTATTATATAATGTCATATCGCCATCTGGTATTTTGATTACATCAGATTTAAGAGAATGACCAAGAAGAAATGGGTTAGTTACTTAGTAGACAGCTGTACTATAAACATCACCGAGAATTAAAGTATTGGTCTCCGGCTGATCTGCCTGCAGGAGGTAAGGGTGGGATAAATAAGAACAACAATAACAACAGTAACAACATCATCAAACCTAATTAGCAAACTGTTTTAATTATTTTTACACCAATCGTTTTCCTCAATCTCTTCATCACTTTTAAAGTACCTTCTATAGGTATGTGTATTGTGTATGTGTGTATTATATGTGTGTGTATATGAGGGGTGGGGACGATATAGATCAATGATTCCCAACTGGGGTCCATATGGCCCATGGGGAAGATTTTGTTGTTAAAATTTATGAGGAATAAATTGGTGATATTTCTACAATACATACAATATTTCAACAATTGTTTTAATACATTTCCTAATAATATTTAATTATAAAAAAAAAATACAATAGGATTCTTTTTTTAAACATCGAATAGCTCTGAGGGTCCATCTGAGCAAAATAGGAATCAAAGAAGTCCTCAGGTAAAAAGATATTTGAGAACCACTGATATACGAAGAGGTGCTGAAAAGTTCCTGGCTTTAAGGATATCGCAAAAGGCCTGTTTGGAAGCCCAACCTTTCAAGTTCTTTCACAGGGCTTAGAAAAACTGAAGGACCGCTGCAATAAGTGTGTGAATCTGAGGGGAAGGGGATATGTTGAATAAAATGATCCTTCTTGCATTTTCTGTTACCCAAAACTTCGGAACTTTTCAACAACTCATCGTAGACGGTGAAGTGGTAAATGGTGAGTGTATCTTTCTGAGAGAAGAATCAGGTGACGTGATGTTAAGGGTCCGAAACTGGGAACAAAATTCGATTGTGACTTACACATATAGTGATTGAATAGAGGAAGGGAGTAAGGGAAATGGAGGGGAAAGGAGGCAGTGGCACCTTATAGAAATAAATAAATAGTATATGAATAAACGGAGCTGCGTATTCCAGAGTATTTATTAAACATATGGAAGCCTCATAGTCGAAATAAATAAATAAATAAATGAATAAATAGATAAACCACTTATATTGTATTGAATGATTTTCTCCCCTTTGTTTGTAGTTTATAAATTCATGCGCTCTCTCTCTCTCTCTCACACACACACACACACATACTCGCACACAGCGATGGTTTTTTTTATACAAGAAAGGAGCTACTATGTATGTATGTATGTGTGTGTGTGTATATATATATATATATATATATATATATATGTATGTATATACATACACACACACATATATGCATACACATACACACACATGCATGCAGGCACATATATACACATATATATATATACATATACACATGCATACACAAACATGTATATATATATATATATATATATATATATATATATATATAAATATATATTTTCCGCACACACACATATACATGTGTATGCTTCCCTTTTGCTTATTTTCTTTCTCTCTTTTCTCATCTATTCTGTTCACTTTCTCTCTCTCTCTCTCCCACTTCTGTCTCTCTCTGTTTGTCTCTCTCTCTCTCTCTCTCTCTCTCTGTATGTATATAGTTACCCTCCTCTCTTCTCTCTCGATAATTGTGCCTTACTCTCTCTCTCTCTCTCTCTCTCTTATATGATGACGGGTGGCAGCGAATGATGGGGGAAGGAGGCTTAGATACTAACACGTCATCACAAGTGATATATAATCTTTCTTTCACTTCTACTGAACTCTGCACAGGATGTCTTTGGACGAAGGGACCACACACACGCACATTACGTAGATACAAAAGAGTCACATCCTGTACC